>NC_088648.1:28601699-28646975 GCF_964019385.1 Sycon ciliatum
CCAATTCCCTTACCGACATATTGCTGTGCAGTCACGGACATCACTACTGCACTGAAGGCCAATATGACCAGACACCACGACTTCATATTTTACCCTATGCAGTTTTCTGCTCAGAACTCCGACAGACGGACGGCACCCTATGAACATGGATTGCACAGACACAGACATACGCACACTTGAGAGTAAACAAAAGCGTTTCCGCTGTAACTCTGAGTTCCACGGTTTTAGCCGATCATCAGACAGCAAATCCTTCCGAGTTTGACATACACATACATGTAATCATGCAAACACTGTTCTGAACTTGCTCACTGCCAAAATTGTACACGTAGGTCTCCGCAGGAGAGGAGTCATGGGAATCTTAGAAGGACGACTCAACTGCATCTTGAATCGCGCAATGGCTGACAACCCCTGAATCCCCAAACTCCAGGTGGACTTGAAAATGATCTCACTTATAGGCTCGCCACACCCCAGTAAGTGGGTGAACACAAGGTGCAGAAAAAAGATTGTCGGCATCTGGAGGGTAGCTGTTGAGAAACCACAAGTTCTCGAGAGTGAAAGGCCTTCTCGCTTGTGACATTGTGTTCGTTTCGATACAGTTGTATCCCGACTCCGCCGTACCGCTGATGTTTACGACGTGGCATACGCTACAGGCGCTATGTGCGGTTTTCTGTGTGCGCTGTAGTTGTATGTTGTATGTGTATGCTTTTCTCATATACGCTGTCATTTTCACGCTACAACTGCCTGGTGGTTTTAGTGTTAGTTATTCATTCATTAATAAATAAGATAAATTGTGCACTCATAACAACAGCAAAAATGAAGAAAGTCAAGTTCCATAACGTTTTCTTGTGACTGTTATCAGTGGAACGCCGTCACATAAAAATGTGATAACTAAAACACACACTTATATATGTAGAAGAGAAAAGGACATATGGATACGAGTTAAGAGTAACTCTGCATCACTGTAACATGATACTTTATACAGTCAGAAAGTGCAATAACTAGGCACAAAACTGACAGAGTACTGAAACATTCGACGTCCTGACACCTAGCTTCAACACATCTCCGTATCTCCGTATTTATGGCTCAACATCCGAGTTACACTTATATATATTATTATTATTATTATTAAAAGCATGTCCGCGTAGGTGGCGGGGGTGCCACTTTCGCTTATGCCATTCAGGATTGATGTCTGAAGAGTAATACGATACAATAAAATGACAGAAGCTTATATACATGTAGCTAATATGGTTTGAGGTAGAAATACAGCAGCTAACAAGTACAAAAAGCGAAGTTTGCACCTTTGCAATGTGTGAATATAGTGTAGTCTTCAAGTAATACACACGCACCGTTACATTCATTCAAACAGTATCACATTCATCTGCCACTACCTTTCTCACATACACTATATTCACACATTGCAAAGGTGCAAACTTCGCTTTTTGTACTTGTTAGCTGCTGTATTTCTACCTGAAACCATAATATGGTTTCAGGTAGAAATACAGCAGTATTAGCTACATGTATATAAGTGTGTGTTTTAGTTATTACATTTTTATGTGACGGCGTTCCACTGATGACAGTCACAAGAAAACGTTATGGAACTTGACTTTCTTCATTTTGCTGTTGTTATGAGTGCACAATTTATCTTATTTATTGCCCTTTTGCGACTATTGTCTTCTCATCGATTGTTTATTCATTCATTGTTCATTATTGTTAATAAGTCGATCGAAGTCAATATACTGTTGAGAATAAATAGTTGTCCTCGTGCCGTGTGGGGTCGTTCGTTCCTGAGAGAACCAGAGGGTTCACAACATTTGGCGACCACGCCAGGATACGAAGCGAGTATGGCACAGGAACTACAAATCATTGAAGCCCGCTTTATCGCCAATGGAATTCTGTTAGGATTGGAAGGCGAGGAGTTGAGGGAACATGTGAAGAAGAGGCTCCGACAGTGTGAGGAGTTTGAAGAGCGCAGTGCTAGACGGCAAGAGGGTGCGCTCCGCACAGAGCTCAAGAAGATGAACGAGCGCATCGCCGTCAGTACATATGAGGAAGCAAAGTGAGATTTGCTTGCCTCGCTCGGAAGGACGCCGGACAAGGCGTGGAAGACTTTGCTCACAGACAAGCAGCGGTCAGAGGAGTAAGTAAAGCCAGTGGGAGGATCAGATCCAAGGCCCACTGCGTCCGTGCAGTGCATGGCGACATCGGTCGGCGACGCTCAGAAGCAGCTGGAGTCTCGGCCGAAGGACGTAGAGGCGCAAGACATAGAGGCCCAAGACGTAGAGGCGCAAGACGTAGAGGCGCAAGACGTAGAGGCGCAAGACGTAGAGGCGCAAAACGTAGAGGCGCGAGACGTAGAGGCGCAAGACGTAGAGGCGCAAGACGTAGAGGCGCAAGACGTAGAGGCGCAAGACGTAGAGGCGCAAGACGTAGAGGCGCAAGGCGTAGAGGCGCAAGGCGTAGAGGCGCAAGGCATAGAGGCGCAAGACGTAGAAGCGCAAGACGTAGAGGCACAAGACATAGAGGCGCAAGACATAGAAGCGCAAGACGTAGAAGCGCAAGGCGTAGAAGCTAGGGAAATGAGAAGGGCGATACTGGTTAGAACGGAAGAGGTCAACGGCGAGACTGTGTGGAACACAGAGATCGGATGTGTGTTCTCGGGATCCGAGCCCGCCCCGGGTCGAAGTAGTGTACCGGCGACCGTGTCGTGTGTGACAGCCCACATCGGCGAGCTTGGTGAAATTATCGGTTCTGTGTTGTCTGGTCCAGCGTCCGCCCCATGTCGAAGTGGATCGGTGACAGTGTCGTGTGCGACAGCCCACAGCGGCAAGCTTCGCGAAATCGAGTTGGCGAAGTGGTGGGCATTAGTGATATTCTACCATGGCCACCACCGCAGCAGCAGATGACGCGTAGTAAGCGCCAAATCGTTTGACTTGTGAGTAGTTGTTTGGCGGTGAGAAGCCCTTTGGTGGGGAGAATGTTGAGAAACCACAAGTTCTCGAGAGTGAAAGGCCTTCTCGCTTGTGACATTGGGTTCGTTTCGATGCAGTTGCATCCTGACTCCGCCGTACCGCTGTTGTTTACGATGTGGCATACGCTACAGGCGCTATGTGCGGTTTGCTGTGTGCGCTGTAGTTGTATGTTGTATGTGTATGCTTTTCTCATATACGCTGTCATTTTCACGCTATAACTACCTGGTGGTTTTATTGTTAGTTATTCATTCATTGTTCATTATTGTTAATTAGTCGATCGAAGTCAATATACTGTTGAGAATAAATAGTTGTCCTCGTGCCGTGTGGGGTCGTTCGTTCCTGACACTTTAGAGAACCAGAGGGTTCACAACAGTAGTGGTCCCGGAAAACAACTGTTGTTACCCCTGCCCCCACTGAAGGTAATGCTTGCTACGAGTGTGGGTGGATAAATCAGAGGGGACACCCACCTACCATCTACCATCTACCATGTATACACCAGTCGCAAGAGAAGCACGCAAATCTCCAAATGCACTAGATGTGCACCTACAGAGCAACGATAGCGAACAAGATCTGAATGAGACAGATCAAGACTTGCGCCAGATAACTGTCTATTCAACACAACTGGCTAAACGTTGTGAAACGCCCACCAGTGCACATTTGGTCTACACCACTTGGAGTTCATCGGCATAAAACGGCCAGGACAGTTACCTATGCACACACTACACTTGCTGAGACATACACACCCAAATACACATGTACAAGGCTCACCCTGACCTCACACTTAACCGCGCACACCTCACCCCCCCCCCCCCCCACACACACACGCATACAAGCCTCACCCTCACCGGCAGTCCCCCCCCCCCCCCCCCCGCCCCCACACAAACACCCACCCACCCCCACACACATGCACAAAATAATACACACGAGCTCACGCCAATGAACAATAGATGACTTGCACAAAGATCCGAGCCGCGAGTGAGACGGGGCAAGTGCACCCTGTGCACCCAGGCTACACTGCGGGCACCCTACATCGTCTGCAGTGTACTTATTTGTCAGCGTGAATGAACGGTGCACGGCACTGTCTTCAGCAGCTCATGAGTCATGCATGTGCACATGTAGGGTTAATGGAAGTACATGAGTGTATAATTATGTGAAGAGAAGCCAGGCGTCCAAACCAACCCAAAATACCCTTGCCCTATTCTTCGGTGAAATAGTTATAAAAAATTAAGTTGTCTTACCAAACAACAGTGAGCATAGAAGCAACCTCGATGCACCCAATAATATGGCATCTGGGAGCAGCAAGTGTTGCACGAGAATCCCAAGAACACGTCAAGTTCCATGCTACCCGCCGCCATCAAAAGAAAGAAGGATAACTATGCTAGCCTAGTTCATATTCAATGCAACGCTAACGGTACGGGATATAGGAGCCTGTTGGGAAGGCGTGGGTGAGCTGTAAAATCTTGTACGGTTCGCACAGCACAACATACAAGCAGCAGTTATTGCGACGGTTAACGTCGATGGACGAGAGTCATAAAGCACAGTCCATGGGGGTTGACGTTTCTGGGCTTCCTTTCCGAAAGGAAAGTTTTATTCCCGTAGCTATGCAGAAGACGTTACTTCAGTAACGTCTGACGCTAGCCAGGGTCCACACAGCTTTAATTAGGTATTTGTGTGTTTGTTTGTTTGTGTCACGCCTGGCACTATCCCGTATCTGTCCCGTACCGTACCGTACCATCAAACACAGCTGGCCATATACTGCTGGCCGCAATATTCAAATAGGGCTTTCAAACGCAAGATCATAACGTGAAGCAACTTGGAAGAATGGGTATGAATGCGAAGTGTATCGGGGAATGCATGTAGGGCGATAGTGCGGGTTCGAATCCCAGGATATGCCTGAAAAAATAGGAGAATTGAAAAAATTTATAACATCCCTATGCTTTTTTTGCCGTCATCAAGGCGGTAGACGGTGTCGTATTACCCTCGACTGTACCTGTCCCGTACCTATCACGTACCGTACCATCAAAGACGGCTGGCCACAATGCATATTCAAATAGGGCTTTCAAATGCAAGATCATAACGTGAAGCAACAGTATGTATGCGAAGTGTATCGGGGGATGCATGCAGGGCGCGCGATAGTGCGGGTTCGAATCCCAGGTTATGTCTTTAAAAAAGGAGAAATTTATAAGCATTTATAACATCCCTATGCTTTTTTTGTATAGGACATCAAGGCAAAAAAGCATAGCGTAGGGCTCTGAGCTTCCAAGCTCTCTTGTTTCTTCTCAAATAAAGCAGAATCATGCTGATTATACCAGTCTGGTATGAAGACAAGAAAGCAGCCATGGACATTGTGCCATTCTAAAGGAACGACAGGTAAAAGATAAAGCACTTCATCTGAAAACTCAAGGACTATCCATAAATACATGTACAACAAATGATAATCCTAGCCTGATAGTGTCCAACTCCGTCATGTGAGCCATTCGGTGAGTTATCATGGGAAGCATAATGTTCGAAATGCTGAAATTTGAACAGTTGCAGTTGTGTTCGTCGCCACACAATGCCATCGCCAGTTCACATTCGAAATGTAGCCATTTTTACGCTTGTGTCCCTGTACACGGCATGGCAGGTTGAACAGATTCAACTCTTCCATCGCTTCCTGATCTGTCAGTGCGGTTGCATTCATGTTCCTCACACTCACATCCGGCTCCGCTAACCAGCATCATGAGCACTCCAACGGTTCCCACCGCTCTTTCCACATCGTCCCAGCGCGCCCCGTCAAAATGTGAACTACTGTAGGCAACGGAGCCAGTGTATGATGAAGATGAATGCACTGTTTGATGATGCTCCAACAAATCCTTTCACCGTTGTATGGAATTTGTAAGAAGAGTAGTGGCTCAACTGTAGGTCCAACGCAGAAGGTACCTCGCAGCGCAGTTCTGTTATGTCCACTATAATGAACACACTCAGCAGACTGTGACGTGTATCAGACACACTCTGCCATCATTTGTTCCACCTTCTCCCAGGAGGAGATAAAATGTAGTTCAATCATGTCTTCAGTACATGGGGTACCGTTGCCTCGTTGCAACTAAACAGGTATGCAAGTATACCTGGTATACAACTTTCCCATGAGACCCAGCCAGAGCCGCATCGTCGTCATTACCAGCTAATCATGGAGAGGTATAATGTGACTTTCCACCACTCCCTGATTCAATCGTAGTTTGCGAGCCTGCGCCAAACTGCTTTCTCACTAGAGCCAGGCATTGGATACATATGGCTTCAGTAAGGTTTACAATGCTATGCCTCTGGCCTAAGTCCAAGTCTAGATACAGCTGCTCAGAGTCAGGGCTGATGAAATGTTCATATCGGAACAAGTGAGACTTCAACAGTAGCTAGTACACATCAGGCCTGAGGACTTCGCCGCGTTTCTCCAGCACACTTGTTCTCTCCTTCAACTCAGATACTACTTGAAGTACTCCTAAAGGCCATCTGGCTCTCACACTCAGTCCTTCCACCCTTCATTTTCGTGGTTTGGGCTTCCACTCGTGACTCGGCAGGTCCCTGGCCTCTCCGCAGTCTGTCCTCAGGAGAGGGTCGTTATGGAGCTAGTGCAGCCGAATCAAAGGGAGTCGAGTTCTTTCTCAGACGTCCACAAACTTTCGTTGTGCTTGACTTCGCTTCCACTGCGTGTAAGTAGTCACACTACAGGGCCACGATGTGCTTGTTGCAGCTTACACCAATGATACTAAAATAATATTCCCTCGTTTTCTGCCTCCCGACAGGCTGGCTCGCCAAGGAACGTATGGAATGGGAGTCTAAGTTCCATCTCTCGTCTGCAAGTGCATTCAGGAGCGCAGCAGCGCTTCGGCATGACGATTTTTTTTTTACAATGGTCACAGCTCACAGGCAAAGACGAGAAATTGCATAGTGGGAGCATAGTGATGGTGAGGCTTTTTGCCCTCAGCCGACCTGAGGTATCGACGTCATGGGGACATAAAACGCACCAAAAAAAAAAAAAAAAAAATGAAAGGAGTGACAGGTACATGATACAAAATGTTAGGAGGAGAGACAGTACATTAGAAGGAGGGGAATGATAAGACAGACAGTGCTAGGAGGAGAAGGAGAGAAAAGAAGAACAGACGTTATTGGGAATAGTATGTGGAGCGGAATTTGGAAGTCATGGGGTGAGGCAGATATGATGCTGATGACCAGAGATGGTCATGTGCCCACGACCAGTCGTTGGTCTTCAAATAGCGGTTGGCTGCAACTTTGAAATGTTGCAAGTTCTTGGTGCAGAAAGCACCAGAGAAGACTCCGGCGGGCAGCTGGTTCCAGACGGGGACAACTGCGTGAGGGTAGGCTCGACACAGGTTGTTTCGGGAACGGACTGGAAGTTCATTGGCCAGTTGGTGTGCGTGAGCATTACATCTCTGGAATGTACTACGGGTGGAGTGGACTGTTCGGTGTTGGGGCTGCTGGGGTGTCAGCATCCTCTGTAGAAGGGGATGCGCATCCGGACAATGCATCTTGTACAGGAGGCAAAGTGCTGCAACCATCCGACGAAGAGCAAGACTCGGCAGCCAACACATTGGGGCGATGGCACGGATGGCCCGGGCTTGCACACGGTCGAGTCTTGCAAGATGGGATGGGGCCGCTCCCATCCAGACAATAGGGCAGTACTCCATCACTGGGCGCCCAAAAGCATTGTAGGCTTGGATGCGACCGGGCACGTCTAGGAGGTGGAAAGCCTTACGCAAAGCACCAAGTTGCTGTGTTGCCCCGAGGGCTACGGTACAAAGGTGGCGCCGGAAGGTAAGCTGACCATCGAAACTAATGCCCAAGATTTTGAGCTCCTCCTGTTCCGTCACATTTGATCCGTTGAAGTCAATCGGTGGCATGTCCCATTGGGTGCGGTGGAAACTGACGGTCAGTGCCTGGGATTTGGCTGGTTCAAATTTTATTTTCCATTCTTGACCCCAGCGGATGATGTTGTTGACTGCTATCTGGAGGGCTTGGGTGGTATCTTCTTGGGTGGTGGGGGTGATGTTGGCATACAGCGTAGTGTCGTCTGCGAACGAGGCTAGGTCAGCACCGGCTGGTACGTGGTCCTCGCAGTCGTTCACGTACATGAGGAAGAGAGTAGGACCCAGAATACTGCCCTGGGGGACTCCAGCCTGAATTGGGAGCCTTGAGGATGTCTGGCCACAAATGACCACTTGAAGGTAGCGTTCACTGAGGTAGCTGCTGAGCCACTGGTGCAGTTGCCCACGCAGGCCGTATACGTCGGACTTGTGTAGCACACCGGGGTGTGATACGCGATCAAACGCACCGGCGATGTCAATGGCGAGTATGCGTGCTGCGCCTTTCTCCCCGGCTTTATGCAGCCACTGGTGGTGGAGGCTGGTAAGGAGGTCGGCTGCACTATGACCATGGCGAAATCCAAACTGTCTGGTGGAGAAGACGTTGTTCGACTCGAGGAAATTTGTGATTGTTCTGTTGATGATTGTCTCCATCACCTTGGACAGAATACACAAGAGCGAAACTGGACGGTAATTGGAGGGTAGAGACTTTGATTTCCGTTTGAATATAGGGACTATGTTGGCAATCTTCCATGTCTTGGGCTGTATCCCAGTTTGGAAGCATTAGGTAAACAGTATGGAAAGCGGTTGGGCCAGTTCAGCAGAGCAGGTTTTCAACACTCGTGCCGGTATCCTATCCGGCCCGGTTGCCTTTGATGGGTTGAGCTGGCGAAGGGTGCGTTCAACAGCAGCGACGCGGAAACGGACGTCCGAAAGAGCCTGGTCAGTTCGAGGTCTGACATATGGGAATGGGGCGGACAGGTCATCTTGTGCGAGACTGCATTTGCTTGCAAAATAGCGGGCCATGCATTCTACTTTGTCTGCGCTGGCTGTGCACTCTCGTCCATCGGGATCACGTAATGTCGGAACAGATTGACTACGCCCATTGCCAGAGGCACGCTTGACGGTGCGCCACCAGTCACTGGGTGGCAGCTGCTTTGAGGTCATTATCTGTCTCAGTTTCGCCATGAAAGCACTCTTGGCAGTTTTGAGACAGGCAATCGTTGAGAGCCGTGCATCTTGGTAGGCTGACTGCCGATCGTGGTCAGACTGGTCGTCTCTCAGGCACCTCCATGCACGTCATTTCCTCACTGTGGCAGCAGTGCACTCAGGGGTCCACCATGGAGGATTTGATGCTCGGGTTTTCAGAATTTTAGAGGGGATGAATCTCTTCATACCCTCCAGGATCCTCTCTGAGATGCCAGTGCATGATACAAGCCGAATCAAAACAACTCTACTCTCTAGCCAAAAAAACTAGCTCAGTGTTCGTCAGGCAAAAAGCCAAAGTTACGAACTCAAAACTAAAGGTGGAGAAGTCAGACTCAGAGTCAGAAGGTCCACTTGCCCCATCTCGAACCCAGACAATCTTTGTGCAAGTCATCTATTACCCCCCCCCCCCCTCTCCGCACCACACACACACACACACACACACACACACACACACACACACACACACACACACACACACACACACACACACACACACACACACACACACACACACACAAACACACACACACACAAACACAAACACAAGCGGAATGAACAATACACTTATGCAGGATTGTTTATGGTACCTATTGGCTTGTCTTCTTTTTGTTGAAATTCACAACACAACTTGCATCGATCCCAGCACCGTTGCCAAACCAACCTGATCACACACATAGTGTAATATAGTAGGAGAATTATTTCAGAGTGGCTTGTAATAGGAACGGGCTTGCCTTCTGCTTGCTCCACATATGGCCGCGTACAGAGAGGCAATGACATTGCCACATCAATTGAAGGGTAATTGGCCGTAGCCAGATGTTAACCGGAGGGTAGTTGGCCGTAGCCAGATGTTGACCAGACTACAAGTTTAGTCTAACAGCAAGGACTGCGAAAAGAATGTTTCATATCAATTTTTTAGATATGCATGGATTGCGGGAAAAGGGAACGATGCGAACCGACTTGGGACCATCAGATAAATTTACTTTGATTTTACGATTTCGATTTTTTTTCTTCGACATTTACTTCGACCACGTTGCACCGGCGGACACAACTGAGGAAAATAAGGGAAAAATTCCAAAAACTTGTATAGTTGCCATGGCAAGGCACATCAGGAAAATGCTCCAGAAAAACAAGATGCTCGGGAATGAATGGTCAGGGACACTGATGATACTCGAAACTGACTGAGAAAGCCAGGAAAAGAAAAAAACGATGAAGAACACACTCAATGCAATGGAAAATGTTTCGAGAAATCATTTCTTGTCTTCCTCAATTAGCTCAGCCTGCGATGACTGTAGCTTTTCAAAAATTAACTAATGCCGCTGTAGAAAGTATCAATTCCAGCCTCCTTGCTGAACACCTCCTGCCCACATATGCATAGCCATCCTGGTTAAAAGTGCTTCCCAACCTTGTAATGCCCCCCCCCCTTCCCCCAACACGACCACATGCAAATGTCAACACACACATACACACACAGGCACACACATATACACACACACACACAAACGCACACCACACAAATACACACACATACACACACGTACACAAACACGCACACACACACACACACACACACGCACACACGCACACACACACACATACACACACATACACACACACATACATATACACGCACATACATATACACACACACATACATATACACACACAAACACACACAGCACCACAATCACCGTAAACCATGTTTATGTTTCGCCGGATCTGGGAATTTCTGCAATCGCTAGATTGTGCTGCCCAATCTCCAAATTCCCAGTTTGCCTGCGAATCCTGGGAATTTTCAGGTTCGGCAGCGCAATCTGACGGTTCCTAACAGAACCGTGCAGGGCTGTGCAACCTGGGATTTTCCAGATAGACCGCATATGATTTAAATATTGTGTCCCATTTGGATTGACTGTGCTCTTCATGTTTTTCAATGGACCATCATTGAGAAACGAGAGGTACCAGGTTCTAGTCTTGCTTGGAAGCGGAAGGATTGTTTCCAACCGTGCTGCGACCCACAGTTAATTGGGAAATCGTGGCCTGGCATGAGTAAAACATGGATGTGGCAAATGGGATTGAGGCCTTTGGCCTCTGGTTGGTGGATCTGATCTATCCTCCCCCACCGTTAAGGAGCCCCATATGACGCCTGATCATGGGGTGGTGACGTCCCACGGAGGCGGAAAGGCGAACCCGTTGAATTTTTTCCATGTTTTTCAAAGAAATCTACAGATTTCACGCCACATGGATTTGTAATAGGTGTATGTATGCTACGACCTGAATACTCACTATTTGTATTTCCCGCTCGTTCCCCTTGGCAATGAGCACTCACATAGAAGAGCGCATGCTCCAGTTCTGTTCTAGTCTAGTCTTGAGTGGTCGTTGTCCTGTTCTCCTTCTGTTTACACTCTTATCGAATACTTCTAATTATCCAATCATAATACCCTTGTGTTCCGGTGTGAGGGGGCATCATTAGCCGGGAGCAGCTAACACTGGTGGCAGCGGAAAACGTCCACCACTACATCGCTGGCGGAGTATGTACGCCTTCGGAGATCGCCGACTATGAAGAACCACGAAGGCCCACGCAAGTGAAACCATATCCTCATCCACTCTCGATCTCTTCGTCGATATTTTCCTTTCTGCATTGTGTTTCTTTCTGCTCGTCGTTTTCTTGTTGCATGCATTGTTTACCATGCATGGTTGACAGTCCATAGGTCAAGCATTGGCGCCAACCTGTCTGGCCAAACATTTTCGGAACATTTTCTGTGTCCGTGTTTTGTGCATACTGGCTGCTGTCTAGTGTCTTGTTAGGATATCTGCTAGCTGGGTAGTAGAGTCTAGCTACACTGTGTCCGTAGAGTAGTTGCCTATTTGGAATTGTCTCTGCCAAATTTAGTTGTTTGCCGCTACGCACGATAGGTTACGTAATAGATTGAGATCGATAGTCGATCGAGTCCACGGGAAATTTTTGCAGATAATATTTTTTTCGAAAATTCAAAAATACAAAATTTTTTTTTTTCACAATGGGCCGTTCAGCGAAATCCAAGAGACAAGAAAAGCTAGAGCGTAGCTTCGCTGAAGCTGGCTGTGACATGAACATTGCTGAAGAGCGCGAGAGTTCGCCGGTACAAGGGTTGTCCCATCGTTTTCGTTTGCCGGACACAGACACACCACATGCACGTCCACTGCCGAAGCCGGTTTTGCTTCCTGAGACATTCGGAAATCAGCCAGGCCAAGATTTCACCACGTACATGAGGCATTTCGTCCACACATGCGAGCTGAGTGGGTACGACGACGAACAAAAGCTACGGCTACTACCTGCTCGCCTTGTTGGTACAGCTCATGAGATGTTCACCGAAATTCTAACTCACACGCCTGACATGAACTTTTCCGACACAGTCGAGGCTCTGCATGTCCGTCTTGAGCCGCCCCAGCAAGCATTGATGCACGAGGCCAGTCTTCGCCAGCGAGTGAAGCTGGCGAGTGAAACTCAGCACGGGTATGCCACGGAACTTCGTCGGCTCGCTCGTCGAGCCTACCCAGGACAACAAGGTGCACTGCTTGATTCAATGCTTTTGCAACTTTTTATTGATGGCCAGGCATCGAAGGATTTGCGCTTGGCGTTGGCGTCACCTCGGCCCACTGATTTGGATGCGGCGGTCCAAAAGGCCATCGAGGTAGGTGCTATTTATGCTCGCGAGCAGGCCCGCACCGTACCTCACCAGTACGCACAGCCCGTATTTGCTGCTGCTCCGGAAGTGAAGCCCCGTCGCACTGCTCATGGTCGTGACCCCTACACAGCAGTCGGTCCACTGAAGTCGGAATCTAAGCGAGACCAGTTGGCTTCGCTTTTGTCGAGATTTGATTCGCGTCTCTCTGCTTTGGAGGCGAAAATGGAGAGCGTGAGTCTGTATCGCCCCACCCGACCCCAGCAAGACCATGTACATTTTGTTGCTCGTGGTGCTGGTGCTGGTGCGCCTAGCCGTGGTCGTGGCCAGAGTTTTGCGAGGCCTGTTCGTGGAGTGTGCCATGGATGTGGTGAAGAGGGCCACTTCATTGCATCTTGCCCGCACGCAAAAAACTAGGTTGGACTGGTGACACGGGGCCGCCGTCAGTCGTCCGAGTGGAGCCCCTCGAGGAGGTATGTGGTGCGATCTCACCCATTATTGTGCACGTTGATGTTTGTCTTTCGTCTTCGTCTTCGTCTCCTGTTGTTGCTCTTGTTGATTCTGGTTCAAGTGTGTCGTTAGTGCATTCTAAATTGTTGCCTAATTTGACAGAGCGACCTCCTCTAGAGTCTGCTCCGCGGTTGTGTGCAGTCAATGGCGCACAACTTCCTGTCGTTGGATCCATGGATCTGTGTATGTCGCTAGGAAATCTGTCTTTCCAGCACACGGTTGTTGTCTCTCCTGGTATTCACTGCGACATGATTCTTGGCTCCGATTTTTTGTTGCAGCATGGTGGTGTATTCGATATTGCTCGTGGTGTTGTGATGTTTGAGGAATGTGTCTGTTCCGTTGCATGTTTCTGGTTCTGGGTGTCCTCCGTCACGTACGCCCTATGATCGTATTGTTCCGCGTAATACTTCCCCCTCATGTAATACTCATACTCCTCATTCTGATGCATGCTCCGACGATGTACCTGTTTCGTCGTATTCTTCTCGTGTTGCCCTTGACGATTCATTGTCTGCACGGGTTGTTGAACCCATGGCTCAACCTGGCGTTGTCCCGGCGTGTGCGCCCGAGAGTGTGGCTGACCCTGTGGTATACTCATCTCGTGTGGTGTTTGAGATGGAGTTGTCGGTACCTGCAGGACATGTTGTCTTGGTGCCTTGTGCAGCTGTTGATGTGTGCACGGTTGCGATGGATTGCGTGGCAGATCCATTGGAGTCCTTTATGGCGAAGCATCCAGATGTGGCAGTGACTCCTAGTCTTGTAACTGTTGGCCCTAACCAAACACGTGTGGTTGTGGCTGTTGAAAATCATGCAAATCATCCTATACTCATTCATAAAAATACCAATGTTGCCGAACTTCATCAAATTCCTACAGATTGTGAACATATTGACGACACTGAAGCTATGGTTTCCTCAGTTTCACCCGACCCGATCCCGCTAACTGAGCAACGCAAGAAAGTCATCGATGAATATATCAACGCACAACATCATCTCTCCACAGAACATTCTCGCACGCTCACTGAACTACTTCATGATAACCACGATTTATTTATCTTGCATGATGATGACTATGGCTACTGTGACATATTCCCTCATAAAATTAACACTGGACAAAATAACCCTATAAAACAACCTACCAGGCGGATTCCATATCACCGCCGGAAGGCTCTGCAAGATCTACTGAGTACGCTGTTAAAGCAAGGCATAATACAAGAATCGATTAGTCCGTGGGCATCACTCATAGTATTGGTGCCAAAGAAGGATGGCTCTCTTCGACTCTGTATCGACTACAGGAAGTTGAACTCTGTCACCGAGCCTGATGCTTACCCGATTCCCCGGGCGGATGACATGCTTGATTCCCTGTCTGGCTGTCGGTATTTCACGTTCCTTGACTTAGCGTCAGGATACTGGCAAAATAGCAATGGAAGGAAGCGACAAGGCTAAGACGGCATTTACCACGCCACTGGGCTTGTTTGAGTTTAATGTTCTGCCGATGGGCTGCAGGAATGGCCCAGCGACATTTCAGCGCGTAATGGAAGCAGTCCTGAGTGGCTTATGTAACACACCGGTCCAGCCATTCTGCCGTGTGTTCTTTGATGATGTCCTGAATGCCAGCGAAACGCTGTCTGGCCAACTCCAGATTCTGCTGCCCGTGTTCGCGCGAGTTCGGTCCGCTGGACTGCGGTTCAATCTGAAGAAATGCTCCTTCTTCCAGGAGGAGGTCACTTTCTTAGGACACCGCGTGTCAGCGGAGGGCATCTCCCCGAATGAAGCCAAACTCGTCGCGGAAATCTGTCACAGCTGTCCGCGAGTTCCTTGGCTTCGCTGGATATTATCGCCGCTTCATCCGTGGGTTCGCCCAGCGTGCTGCTCCGCTGACTGCTCTGACAGGCAAGAATGCTCGCTTTGCGTGGTCGAAAGCTTGCGAAGCGGCGTTCCAGGCTCTGAAGCGTTCGCTTTCCAGTGCGCCGATGATGGCGTAACCCCAGTTTGAAGATTCAGCAGGTGCATTCATTCTGGACACCGATGCGAGCAATGTGTCGATTGGTGCAGTCCTCAGCCAGATCCAGGATGGAACTGAGCGACCAATTGGGTACGGCAGTCGTGTACTGACGAAAGCTGAGCGCAACTACGATGCTAGCGATCGTGAGGCCCTTGCTCTGGTCTATTTTGCGGAGTATTTGCGGAGTATTTCAGGCACTACTTGTTGGCACGACCATTTGTTGCCAGGACGGACAATACTGCGTTGACTGCACTCCGGAACCTGAAGGAACCCCGCGGACGGAAAGCACGTTGGCTTGACTGTTTATCCGAATATGAATTCCGAGTCGTCCACCGTCCAGGTCGCCAACATCTGAATGCTGATGGTCTGTCGCGCTTGCTAGCCGAACCTGAAGCACATGTGCACAGTGAGTCTCCGCCACTGGCACCAACGCCGCCGCAAGATGCTGCCCCGTCTCCTCCACCGAGTCCGCCGCCTCTTGCCCGTGATGTTCCGTTGTCAGCTGCTGATGAAATGCCACTTGCTGCTGATGTTCCTCCGGCCGTTTTTGTTCGTCCTCCTGGTGCCTCTGCCGCTGGACCGTCGTCACCTGATTGTTTCAAGCCTCAGAGTCTTCTTGCTCCGTATGCTGATCCTGCTCTGTCTGAGTGTTTCACCCGATATGATGCTGCCAGTGGCAAGTTTGTTCGTCCGCCTGAAGCCGTTTCCCGTCCTCCCGACTGTCAACCGCCTGCCGTTACTGCTTCTCGTCCTGACCCGATTACGCTGTCCGATGATGATTTTCCACCGCTACAGCCGCCGTCGTCTGATCCGGTCCGTACTTCTTCTCCTGTTCCGCGTCGTTCTGGCCGTGTCCGCACTGCACCTGCTCGACTAGCTGACTATGTCCTGGACTGAGTTTATTATTTGGTTTGTTTTCTTTTGTTGTTTCCTAGGTATTTCGTTCATTCCCGTGGACGTGAATTTTAGCTAGGGGGGCACAGTGTAATAGGTGTATGTATGGTACGACCTGAATACTCACTATTTGTATTTCCCGCTCGTTCCCCTTGGCAATGAGCACTCACATAGAAGAGCGCATGCTCCAGTTCTGTTCTAGTCTAGTCTTGAGTGGTCGTTGTCCTGTTCTCCTTCTGTTTACACTCTTATCGAATACTTCTAATTATCCAATCATAATACCCTTGTGTTCTGGTGTGAGGGGGCATCATTAGCCGGGAGCAGCTAACAGATTCGCTGTGCTCTTTATGTTTTTCGGCGTATTTCACAGATATCACCCCAAACAGATTCGCTGTGCTCTTTCTGCTTTTCAACAAAAATTAGGGCTCACAGTTGCGTACATTCAACATCAGCGCCATTTTGTTCCACGAGGTGCTGGCGTGATCAGTGAAAACCGTGTTTCAGCCAATCACCGGGATTGGAATTTTGAATATTTTTTGAATCTTCTATCGATTCGTTCTAAAGATGGACTTGCCGGAGAGCCATGAAATTTTCAGGGAGGATTCCTTGGCTGTAGGACTACAGGATTACTGAACGATTTTTTCAAATCCGTGCTCTGAGACCCACGACGGGATTTTGTGGATTTTCGTCCCTCGATGGGACAAACATCTGTGGGAATCGATGACACAAGCTCGGTGAAAACCAAAAATATGGCTCGGTAATCCTCTCGCCAGGTCCCTCAAGAAAATTTTGAGCCATAGATCGTCAAAATCGGAGCAACCATTGTGCAGTTCTTACATTTTGAAGCGCGCAAGGTCAAGAAGAAGACCGTGCGCAAGCTGACATGACAGAAAACGGCAACTCAAGAAAAAATAATGATGATGCGCAACCTTGTCACGCATACCACCACAGATTTCCTGTACCTTGCGTGCGGAAAACATCGCTTTGCATTCCAGAAAAGCTCACTTACCTAAAATACGTGTTGGTCACCTCGCAAGGCGATCAGCGCCGTGTTCGAGTGATTTGTTTTGTGCGCTCATGACATGTTGTTCTTCATGGAATCAGCTCTGCAAACGTTCCCGGAAACGACCTTGCAACTACTTTCTGATCGTGGATGGACGGCTTGTTCGTGGCCTGTTTGCCTAGGGTCGTGAGAAGCGCCGCAGATCTTTGCTCAAACTACAAAGATTACGCGACGGCGTGCACAACTCTTCGCTCACCTGCCGTTTCGTTCACTGCGTAGTGGAACGAACTCCTTTCCTTAGGGCCTTCCAAATCCATGGTCAGGTGTGGGTAGAGCCGAGTGTGAGCTGGTTATTGTGGAGTATCGTCGTGGCAGAGTAGTACTCTTCATCAATTTCTTCCCGGGCATTAGTGACCCGAAGCGCTTGTAGGCTTGCGATATTTTTGGGTAGTTCGTCCCTCACTTCACCTTAGCCACAGCTCAGTACCAAGGGTAAGTCACGGAGAACTACCATTGTAATGTTCGATGTCCATCTCCCGAACTACAGAAAAGATCAAGGCCTCCCAAGCTTCGCCATATGCCATCTTCTAGCTACTTGTCGGAAATTTTGTTTGTCGACAGAGCAAGAAAACAGCAGCTCCATCATGCTGCAGCCTGCACGTAGATCAGAGACTACACGCCAGCACAGAACTGCATACAGGTCCGCACGCGAAAGGATCACGTGAACTTGAGTGCCCCAAATCAAAATGGCGCTGATGTCCACTGGCTATCAGCATACATACTGTGAGCCCTAAAATTCACAGATTGCGCCCCACAATAGTTAGCTGTGGTCTTCAGGTTTTCAGCGAAATCCACAGATTGTATGAACCTCACATGTGGATTTTGCACCACACGTACTTGAGTGTGTTCCCAGAAGTCTCACAGGTCAGGTATACAGATTTACCATGCCTGGTTTCGCGCCACGAAATAGTTTTCGTCATCCCAGAATGCGCACGCAACTTGCAGACTGAACAGGCAATCTGATATCTTCAGATTGCACAGATTTTCAAATTGACCCGTCGCATGAGAAGCGTGCAAATCACAAAATTCACGGTATTTTCATCCACAGATTCTCTCGCAAAGTAACGATAGCGGACAAGATCTGAATGCATAGGTTGCAGCGTAACACAACATCTGATTTCCAGACTTATTCCAGACCACTTTTCCATGGCAGATCAATAGGCGATTCCAAATTTGCGGGCAATGCATCGTAGTGCACTAGTGCATACATGCCAATGTACAAACCATCTCATCGTAATCTTTAAGTTACTGTACCAACCAGCCCCGGCATCTGAGTACTGGGAACCCAGAGCCAACAGACATTGCCACCTCAGCCATGAAAGCTACATTCAAAGTCTGCTTCAGAGCCGGGTGAGCCGGGTAATTGACCCAGTTGGGTGGCGTTTGGACCCGGTTGAAAATATAGTCCCGGGTCACCTGTGATCCGGTTGGTACTTTACACGTTCGAACTTTGAAAGGACTGACTACATAGCTTGTATGTGTGACAGATCCTTCAGAAGGGTGCGTCGAATACATGTGTACCCGGCTCCGACCCGGTTCAAATGGTTGCGCCAGGTACATGTGTACCTGGCTGTCCTAGAATCCTAGAGCAGACACTGATTATAGTTTAAAACACACCATATTGTGCAGTACTCGCGAAAGAAATCCAGCCTCGTGAATAACATATAACGCCAGGCGCTATGCAGCCCAGCATTACACACACTGGTCTGTGCACTAAAACATGGCGCAACTTTATTCATGAGGTTGAATTTCTTTGGCCAGCACTGTAGATTTCCTTGGAAACACCACACACACACGCACGCGCGCGCACGCACGCACGCACGCACACACACACACACCTGGCCTGGTGTACAGCTGCCAAATGCTTGGCCACGCCGCCCCCGAGACAGGGGAGAGTAGAAGAGAGAGTTCGAGAGAAATCAGCACTGCCACTTGGAAGCCGCTCCGCCACGACCACACACACACACGCACACACACACACACACACACACACACACACACACACACACACACACACACACACACACACACACACACATCCACACACAAACACACACACACACACACACACACACATACACACACGCGTACAAACACACGGATAAACTGACACTCTAACACAGCACAGGCCACTCTTCCCAAGGAAATATGTCCTCCCCTCCCCCCCCCCCCCCCCCCCAACACACACATCGTTCAGGCTGATCCAAACGGAGACCATATATTAATTATGTGAGAACTCATCAATTAGTTTAGTCCACTCTTCGTGGTGGCCATACATGTACATATCCATTATCATATGCCAGCGCTCCTCCTTCGCTCGTTTAGTTCAGAAAAGGCCCAGTACTTCTCGTAGCTCACTCATTCACGAGGGAAAACTGGGTACTAGACTAGCGCCGGAATAACCGAACTTGTGTTGCAATGACAATGTGGATAACAATGCAACATCGTGTATTTTCTTGACGCGTGTGATAGTCAATGCAACGTATACTCTTCCTTACCTCCTTTCCTGGTCTCTATGCCAGCGGGAGCCCTCCCTGGCTGCCGTCCACCTGATACACTCCTCAGCTCCTCAAAACAATCAGTAAATCCAGGTGTTGGAAATCCTCTGTCTGTCTCTACCTCTCTCTCTCTCTCTAGCTCTGTCCACACTACAGGTGGGTGGAATAAATGGTCGCAGTACCTTGGAAGGATAATTAAATTTTGAGCTAGATCTCCGTGTTTCAACTCTTTGTCTGCATAATACGAACACACTACTCTGCTAAGCCTAGCCTACGACTTGGGTGGAAAGGGTATACGTCTTGATTACGAGGTCCTAATGAGTCGGCCTAATCTAAGCTAAACTCGGGACATCGAGCAGAGAGGAATGTCCACTCTATTCCCAATAGAATCTCAGCATTATCGGGGAAGGCAATTTTAGGTGCATGTCAAGCGTCGTCCTAGCCCTAGTAGTACGGGGGCCAGGTGCCCAAAATGTTTACTTTCGTTGCAGTTGAGAGCGCACAACTTTTTGAGAGTTTCAACGTGTAGAGGGGACCACAAGGAGCTCAACGATAATTATATTTTTTGACCCTCGAAACGTGATGGAAGGTGCTGAAATTAGCCGTTGAAGTTTAGTGCATGGTAACCATGGCAACTGCATAGCAACACCATAGCAACTACTGTTTTATTCTTGTCTTTAGCCTATAGTACTGTTCTACAACGATGGAATGATTCAAATCAAGTTAACACGATCTGGAATGAAGACCATTGGGATATATACAGACTGCAGGAATGCCAGAAAGGAATATAAAAAAGCATAATACTTTTACGTGTACATTGTCCATGGATGTGTATGTAATGTACATGTAGATGTACGTAAACTCAATCTCATGCTATAGTGGCAGTTACTTGCCCAGATCACTGGCCCTGTTCTGGCAGCTACATGTATCTGCAGCGCTGCATCCACAAACATCGAATTCAGAATAGGAAGTCTGCTGTACCACCCGCTCTTTTCTTTTACTTTTAAAAGCGATTATCTGTAACATGGAAATTTGTTCCTTGGCTCACCATCTGAGTTCTTAAACCTATTATTCATTTTCTGCTGCCCCGGTTATCTCTTTTATTAGTATTATTATTTTCTTTGCCTTCGCTTTCTTGTTATTGGGCAACTTGCCCGTTAGAATCTGCGAAGTAAAATAAACAACAACAACAACAACATCAGTGCAATGCAAAGACTGTGCTTTGCAGGAGCAGCGGCCTCCGTCACAGTCTGTTTTGCAGCCGCATTTAACAAACTCCATCAGGTCTTTGGGAGCAGGCTCCAGGGACAACCAGTCAACCTGGAGCTTGCCGTCACTAGTTTCCAGCCTTGGTGAGCAGTGAATGAAGATGTGATATGCAAGGTCAGAGAAGGTTGCAGGTAGTGATTTCTGGCTCATGGCTTGCAACATAGCCATAGCATCAACAATGAGAGCACTTGACTCAGATGGAGTATTTCCGGGTGGACTTACACCATCAGAAACCTTCATGAGCAACTGGAGCAGTGCAGACTTGTTAGTCTTCACTAGTGTGCCATCTGAGGTACAGAGAGATAACGGTGCTGATCCCAATGGGTAAGAGAGAATTTGACGAACATCCATATGGCGACTCTGGGCAATAACAGCCATCTTGCTGAAAAGAGCGCAGTCGGCACGCAATACGGATACTGCTTTGCTCTGGCTGGTTGGCGTTCGTGACTTTCTGTTTGAGAATATTTCGAGCTTCAATTTTGGAATGGGATCCAGGAACTTCTTTTCCTGTGCCGCAAGTCTTTCTTGTGGACTACTGCAAGGAAGCTAGCCAACACTTGCGCCTCTCCACCTGTACTGTCCGATAAATCGATGTCATTTTTGTCTTCCAAAACTCGCGTGTAGTGGCGGAAACAGTCACGATGGTAATGTACCTCTCGAGCAATCGGGCATGAAAGGGACACAATAGGAATTCGAATTGCGTTGTTTTCTCTTACCTCGGCTGCATCGAGCACTTTCTGGGCTGCGTTGAGATATTGGCACTGAGATGTCTTTTGGTACTTGTGCTTCTTTCCAAGCAACAACTTTCGACAGAAAATGCAATCTTTCCGTCCTGGCTCGACGACGGGAGCAGAGAGACTTTGCCGAGTTGCCCTCGGCGTATGTTTGCCCTCCGACATCCCGGCACCTCCATGATGGTGCCAGATTACCGTCGTGAAACTCACATTGTTGGTGCTAGAGGTGCAGCCCCTTCGTGGTGCCGAAAGGCAAAACCGCTACGTGCGTGTCAACAATACCAGGAGTCCAGGACTGACTCGGAAGTCGATCGGAGGAGAGAGAGTTAACCCAGTCATTCAGGACATACCTCATCCTACTCCACTTTCGAAATTGTTGCCCGGGCCCTTCGTGGTGCCGAAACCATCACCTACGTGTCAACAATACCAGGACTGAAGTTTTGTGCAGCGGGCCTGCACTGGGGTTGTGCAGGGAAGTCTCATCTGTCTTGACAAGTCATTATTTTACGACTTCCAGGGCATACCGCACATAATGGCCGAGTGGAGGACAAAATCACCTCGTTCGGGACCTTCCATTCACTTTTCGAAGCGGTTTTTTTTAGATTTCATGTCTGTATTGCCCCCGCTATGACTCTGTGGTATCAAATTGTTGTGCGCTAAAAGTCGGAACGAAACTTTTTTTGAAGCACTTTTTTCAGCCCTGGCCCCCGTACTATAGCCCTTGCCGCTGTAGCGTGTGTATATGCCTGGCTTCTGCGACCTCAGGCTCTGCTGAAGCCTGAAAGGGAGAACTTTCACACCAAGGTTCACCAAGGTTCAACTCGAGTTCAACTCGAGTGACAGGAGTGCACCCAAAAAAGGTCAAACAGGCTAGTAAGTTGTACCCTGCAGGCACGGTGATCAGGTGACTGGTGTACGCAGGAGCACGTGACCGCTTGTTCAACCATGTTCGATTGGGAATAAAGGAGGAACGCTGCATCGCAGCCTTTTCGGACCAAAACCATTGCGATTCCTGGTTACACATTGTACCGTTTTCACCGCGCCAACACATCCCTGCCATGGTCCCAACTTGGTGGGGGTGGAGTGGCGCTATTTGTCAAGGAACAATATACCTGCAGTGTTCGAGAACAGCCTGGGAATAACAGCTGTGAAATGCTATTAGTTGAGGTAAAGCTTCCTGGTAGACCTCTGTTTGTATTTGTTTGGTACAGACCTCCACGACAACCAATTGGTACAATTACGAATTTATTCCCGTAGCTATATATGCAGAAGACGTTACTTCAGTAACGTCTTCTGCGCTAGCCAGGGTCCACACAGCTTTAATTTGGTGTGTGTTTGTGTGTTTGTGTCACGCCTGGCGCTATCCCGTATCTGTCCCGTACCGTACCGTACCACCAAACACAGCTGGCCACATACAGCAGGCCGCAATATTCAAATAGGGCTTTTAAAGGGGAAGTTAAAGGGGAAGTTAAGGCAAAAATTAAAATTTCACCAGTTGTAGTCTTCGGGGTGCTGAGTCGAATGGTCTTGGTCCGAGAAAGCTGAGACGCTCCCTTCCTACTTGAATCCCAATCGAGCTCGCGCACTTCCACCGAAACTGGGTGACTGCGCCCTACGAGATGGGGATTTGTATGCAAAATGTCACTAAAAGCGCCATTTCGTTCTTATAAAAGCACGGATGACCGCCATTGGCCCATATGTTGTACTCTTTTTGACGCTGAGTCGACTGGTTTTGGTCCGAAAAGGCTGCGATGCAGCGTTCCTCCTTTATTCCCAATCGAACATGGTCGAAGAAGCGGTCACGTGCTCCTGGGTGCCAAAATCACCTGGTCGCCACGCCAGCAGGCGACAACTTTCACACCAAGGTTCAACTCGAGTGACAGGACTGCACCCAAAAAAGGTCAAAACAGGCTGTAAGTTGTACCCTGCAGGCACGGTGACCAGGTGACTGGTGTACGCAGGAGCACGTGACCGCTTGTTCGACCATGTTCGATTGGGAATTAGGGGCGAACGCTGCATCGCAGCCTTTTCGGACCAAAACCAGTCGACTCAGCGACCAAAAGACTATAACATATGGGCCAATCGCGGTCATCCGTGCTTTTATAAGAACGAAACGGCGCTTTTAGTGACATTTTGCACACAAATCCCCACCTCGTAGGGCGCAGTCACCCAGTTTCCGTGGAAGTGCGCGAGTTCGATTGGGATTCAAGTAGGAAGGGAGCGTCTCAGCTTTCTCGGACCAAGACCATTCGACTCAGCACCCCGAAGACTACAACTGGTGAAATTTTAATTTTTGCGTTAACCCTTTGAGGTGCCACTGAACGCGTGAAAATGCGCAATTGCAGTTCACTCCACCATTTCCACCATAACTTACGTTCTGTTTGCTTGATTTTGACAGTCTAGACTCTAGGGCTCTTTGAAACGCTCTTTCCGCTGCCAAGAGAATGAGGCCACGCTCAACTCCGTGGGTGCCACAAAGCCTGCTCCAGAGCGCAGGGAATCGCCATAGGTCGGGCCTCGTGTTGAATTAACTTCCCCTTTAAATGCAAGATCGTAACGTGAAGCAACTTGGAAGAATGAGTACTAATGCGATGTGTATAGGGGAATGTGTTGTGCGCGTTCTGTCGATTTGGAAAATCGATCGATTTTCTTGCGCGATCTGTCGATCGACAGATCGCGCAAGGATCGATCGATCGGAAAGCGGTGGCGAAACCATTCAAAACAAATCGATCGATTTGGAGCAGCTCCGAAACGTCGTACAGTGTATGTTTAGGACTTTGGTGAACAGCTTTTCAAATGAAAGAAACCAGTTACGGTACCTTTTCTGAGTGCGATCTTCTTCCCCAAATAATTCAAAAATCAGTTCCTTCCGAAAATTCCATCGTGCTGGACCTCGAAGCTGAACGTCATAAGCAAATAGTCAAGCCGTGTGTCGTCTGGATATGCAGTTGTTTGTCATAGCCAACATTCTTCTGGTCCGTTCGTCCTGCCATTTTCCTGACGATCGCAATGAATACGAGCAGCTCTCATGCTCAGGTTAGTGTTTATTGATCTGTCTCTGCACCCACTGCAAGGTATAATTTTTGTGATGCAGCCACAAGCCCATTGTGGAAGTAAGGGAATCACCCAGGTTCTTCGGATTCTCGTCCTGTCCGAAAAATCTCCACGTTTCAACTTCTCATCTTCCCCTCAGGCATGAGCTTGCATATTCATATTTTGTGTTTGCTTTGACAGTGCATTTCATAGGTATCGTTCAGACTTTTAGGGCCCTGTAAAATTGGTGTTTTCCTTCCCGACAGTGATAATAATCGCAATCTATAAAATACATGCGCAGTCATTCTATAGTGTGATAAAACACAAGTGTAACTGTAAGAAAAGAGAAAGAGAGAGGGTGAATAAAACAAACATATGTGCAAAATACAGTTACGGTGCTAAGGAAAGAATGTGGATGCCGTGACATGTTCTTTCTGAATGCATCGGTCTGGCTTACGCTTGTGAATGTAAACAGCATCTATGACTTTTAACTGATTGAAATTCTTTGCAAAACAAACAATACTACAATTGTAAACCGAGAATCATTATACGCCAAACGACACGGGTCACTGAACAATAAATGCTTAAACCCTGCCGTGTTCTTCTTCTCATCGCCAACCTCCCCTTCATCTTCATCCTACAGCGTAAAATGAGTGAGGTGTGGTTTGAGATATGGTTGTTTTTTTAGTTGCCGTGAGAGGGAGAGACAGAGAGAGAGAGAGACAGAGAGAGAGAGAGAGACAAAGACAAAGACAGACACACAGACAGAGAGAGAGAGAGAGAGAGAGAGAGGGAGGGAGGGAGGGAGAGAGTGAGGCTCTGTCGTTCTGGAGATGTGTTGGCGGTTTTCTCTTTCACCTCTCTTTTCTCCTGAAACACATGCAGTAGACACACTACTATAAAATACACTAAAAATGTACAACATGCGCACATTTCCTGGATTGATCAGTGTGGATCGATGGCAATACAGTTGTAGTCTGTAAGCAAACAGCGCCATTTTGACTAGGGTGAAATGGTTAGATAGGTTAACCGGTTATGTAACCGTTAAGAATACACGAACAGTTAACCATATGCATATGGGTTAATCGGTTATTTTCTTTCAATGTCCGCTGTACATAATATACGTGACAGCATGTGCGTACCCTGTCAGTACTGTGCACAATGGATGTACGGCGTGTATCTCCCTCATCTCTGGGGTTGCTCCCCATATTAGTGATGCTTGCGTATGCTCATGATGAGGTTGAGTTGATTAAATGACAAGGTGATGGTGCAATCCGAAGCCCAATGGAGCATACAAAATATTAAAATATGTTGAACCTTTCGTTCAGAAAGTAGTGGACATTCACGCAACTGCATTGTAAATAAAGGGGGTTTGTCAACTGGCAACCGCTCTATTTAGTTGTTATTCACTCTTTGTTGAACCTGCTCTGGAAAACTGAGCAAAATATAATATGCATCCACTATACATATTGTAAACAGTTTCGTCTGAGACAAAAATGCGATAATACTCATAATACTCATAAAGTATACTTGTGAAGACAAAAACTTTCAAGACGTTTGTAATGAGCCTGAAATGTGTCCTTTTATGAGTATTATACATATTGTAGTGATTGTTTTGGCAGTGCGTGAGGTCATGGTACCATGGATACATGGATTTACAGTCATGTACAGCAATGGTACATGAATACAGGCTACATGTACAGTTTATCTCTTATAGGTTGTAGCAAGAGTAGATAAACAAGAGTGTGCAACTCTGGATCTCTTCTGAAAAACGCGCATTTTGACGCAGAACAGTGTGAGAGCACGCACTGGGCACCGACCTTGTAATGTAAAGCCCGGCCAAGTGCACGATGCAAACTTTCCAAAAGACCCGCAGCGCATGCGTCATAGAAAAGATTACGTCAACAAAAAATTCCGCCACGGGCCAACCCATCATGGAGTTGCACACTCTTGTTTATCTACTCTTGGTTCTAGCCTATAACCTTTTGGTTAACCGCAGCCCTAACTTTGACATATATGGTTTATATTATGTGCCCAACTCGCTATAACATGGACCTCTCTAAAGCATAACACTTGCCGTACCCCAGAGAATATATAGTGAGGTCTCGCCTGTAAGATGAAGTGTGATACCTAGTTATTGCATACATGTACATGTAGGTGTGAACATCATTATAATTGAATTCACGAATCAATTTCATTTCTTGGAGCTGACTGCTTTAATGTCCTCCTCGAATCCCTTCGCACTTTTCCAGTTCATTTCAAATGAAGTTGCAGGAACTCAATGAATACCTTGGGCACCATCTAAGGCTGCGTATACACGACAACGCTGGGGGTGAAAGCGCAACTAAATCCTTTCGGATGCATGGTTCATTTACACGGTACGCGGAGCAAAACGTAATAGTTGTACACCAAAGCGGAAGAGAACCAAAACGCTGGCCAAGGTGGAAGAATTTGAAAACGGAAATGTTCTGCCGGATAAATTTGGGTGTGTAAACAGTCGAAACGGTCTGCTGGCCTCGTTTCCGCCTCGTTTGTTCCGTTTTCGGCCGTTCACACGGATCCGACAATAAAACTCTTTTTTTTACAATTTTCGTCATGTGACGAGTGCTGGTGTGTGGCCTGTTTTCGATTATTCCTTGAGTGTGATTGGTGCTTCCACGACAACACTCGGCACATGACGAACTTTTGCGGATCCTTTGCTCCCGTGTAGACGCGAGAAAACGATACAAACCGAGACCACCTCGGATCAGCTTTGATCGTGTAAACGCACGAAAATGAAAAAAGAAATGCGGGACTGAAAACGGAAAATGGCCGTGCGTTGTCGTGTAAACGCAGCCTCAGAAGACATTAGGCCCAGTTGGGAATGTTCCTGTAAAATAAGAACATTACACTGTAATAGGAAGTGCAGGTGCCTTGAATGTACAGTCCTGCTCAATGAAATCCAGTCGTGTCACTCAAGTTTGCGCCTTGCACCATTTCGCAGCCCAGTGTTCGCAGGTCTAGGGCTGCGCAACGCCCGGTACTTGAGTGACGCGACTTGATTTCAGGATTTCATTGGGCAGCACTGTACGAAGGCAATTCTCCCATACAAACAGCATGGTGCTGCTGACAAGATGAGATTCACTAAAGTGGACTTTCTTTAGAGGATGGCTCAGCTTTTGTATACTTCTGTAGCGTCGTTCCCATGCCATGAATTTAATGATGAAATTCGTTCGCGAAACCAAGAGGCTTACATCACCTTACTATTATTGTACCTTCACTTTCTTTTACCTTTTTTCATGCAGGATTCTGAAAGCTAGAGGAATCCCACTAGCCCCAAGCACTGAGCTCACGGCTTCCAGCCACGAATCAGGCATGGTGTATCACGACATCTATATGTTTTGCATCCATTTGATTACTAGTACCGTAAAGTACCGCCAGAGCGCCCCACTATCTCGTCCTTTCGTGGTCGTATTGTGTAGGTGGTCTCCCGTCTGTAGGTCATACGACACGAACTTCGTACACATATTGCACGTTGTGCAGACAATCCGTACCTTCGAGCGGACACGAGCTCCACACAAAAACCTTCCTCTGACGTTAGTACACCATGCACACTTCGTTGCATTCTGCCGTACGATTTCCCTTTCCCTGGACCCTGGCTGTAAAATCAAGGTGGGGCGCTCTCGCGAGACGGGGCGCTCTGGCGGTACTTTACGGTATACCATTCACACATAACATGATCTCGCTGTGCCCATGGTGCACTGTAGACTCAACATCCCGCTTTAAAGTAAGCTTCACAATCACACGTTAATGCTCCTAACATGTTATCTCGCACTTGATGGCATTACTCTATTTCTGCCTTTAGTATTAGACTCTACACTATCGCTCATCGCGTATTTGACTCTACTCTTTTTCACTGCTATTATTATGCTACGTTGATGCTCAATGTTAATATTGTGTGAGTCAAGTGTGCGCCCTGTGCCAGTTGACAGCCCAGTGTTCACAGCTGCACAACGTTCCGCACGGCATTCACTCGCTTCATTGGACTTCATTGAGCACCACTGTAGTATTCTGTGTTGGTTGATCAGCCCTTCTAGTGACGACTCCTGTCTGTCACTCTGTCTTGAAAGGGACTTTTCGGCTTTGTACTGCATGACCATTGTGTGTGGACTCACGAGTTACTTGGAGTACAATTCACTATAAACTTCACTATAGTAAAGCCTGCCCTGACAAGACGCCCTTGATGCAGCGGAAACTGTCCTGATGTGACAGGACCCCGCTTGATCCAGGAATGCACTTTCGATCCACAGCACTTTGGTGCATGAAATTTTGTCCGGTAAATACAGGATTCCGCTTGGTACAGGGTCCGGCAAACACGGGTTTTACTGCAATCCAATTTCCCAATGCATACGTTTCATTGCATATGCTTCAATTGTATTTTGTGTGTACTTTGGGGGGGGGGGCTGGGAAAGTCTACGTTTTGTGAAGCCGCTGCGACCGGCGACAATTATGTACATGACATTAAGGAGATTATTTGAAAAATAATCCCCGCGGCGCGGACATATCCTGTTAGGCATATGCGGGCAGAAAAATTGGCAGAATTCAGTACTTTTTCTGGTAAGTTTCATGCATGTTTGGTATGTGGATAAAGAAATGGAGCAGAATTCGAGGAATTGCCCGCCATAAGGTTTGTATGGTTCTGCCAATTTCACAGCTTTTCGAGCAGAATCTCCCACCTTTTCGAGCATTATCCGCACACCCCTATATCCTGTTTAGACGACACTTTCGGGTGATCAGCATGAACCGATGTGAACGGAACACTGAACATGGATATTACCAAGAGGGGTTATGTACTCTTGATATTACGGTGAAGCCTAACAATTTGTGGCATTTAACATACAGAAAATGATGCTGATTTTCATACATGTATTATAACATTATGGGAATATCGCAGTGAATCTTCAAAGCACTAGGTGGTCTGCACTCTACAATGTGACCTGTGCGATTATATCGGTAAATAATGTCTGCCTGTTCCGAGCCACCAATCGCACCAAAGAACAAGGAGCAGCAAAATAGAAAACAGACTACACGTATGTCCAGTATTATACCCACATCATGGTAAATAGCCGTACCCGGAACATTGAGATAATTATAACGTTACCGTAAAAGCCCGTGTATAGGTCCCGGGTGTATATAATAGCAGGCTCGATTTCCTGGGCGTATGCAAGGGCACGTGCGTTATTTTGGAACCGGGTGTATACTTTAATAGAATTAAAATATTGAAACTCTTCTCTTACTCAATGGCTGGATCCATTTCATCTTGTAGCTAAGCATGCACATTATAATACATGCACAGTATCCCTACTTCAATGAACCAGAAACAGTGTTCTCGTTCGGAAGAGCGATCCTATAAACCACATCCATCCATCAACATAACAGTAAGTACAGTCACCTTCGCTAATAACGACTGCGGATATAACGACAATTCGCGAATAACGACAGAATTTCCATGCCCAGAGCAAAGTCCCATCCCAGTGTAATACATATAATGAGACTTCGGGTATAACGACACTTCACGAATAAGGACACCTTTTTGATGCCCTGCCGAGTGTCGTTATAAGCGAAGTTGACTGTATTGAGTGTCGGTTCCTGTACTGGTCCATGCACCGAGCAGAATAATAAGTGATCCAGTGTTCATTATATAATTCCTTTGTTTGTTGAGGGAATGGAAAGGGGCCAGTCCGAAGAAAAAAAATCAGGGCTGCAACGGGTAGGGGTTTGGTCGGGTAGCGGGCTCGGGTATTTTTGTCAAGTCGACGGAATAGCGCGAGCTCCAGCGTGGGGAGCAAACCCTTTCGTAATAATTATCGCCAAAGTCGCAACCATTATTTCTAGGGCTCAAACGGTTAGTCCGATTAACTGGTTGCAGACCGGTTACGAAGAATTAACGGTTAACCGATAAAGATAACGGTTACGCAGTAACTTTTCAGTCAATTTTTCATGTATCAGGTCGTTGCAAAGTATGCACTTTCGCAGCCTGTCGCACGCGTACGCAATTTCTGGGCTGTCAACTCGGTCATATCTGGTCTCTTCGTGTGAGAGTATGTATGAATGAGCATGCAAGAGAATGTACATGTGTGCGTTGTTCTGAATAGGGTACATTTTTTGAATGAGTATAATCAAATAAACGGTTAAAAAAGAGTCCGCAGGATTGCCATGGCTTATAGGTTATAACCGTTAAACCGACCGTTAGCTTAGCAGTTAACCGTTCGGGGTAAAACCGTGACCGTTTGAGCCCTAATTATTTCGTACTACTATTATAGGTATTCAATAGAAACAGTTGCAAAATCCTTTAGATGAGCATGTCACAACAAAGCGTTCTGACATGCGCATCCTCAAAAATAGTCATGATCGGCTCCTCATCAAATGTCAAAATAAGCAATGATGAATGGCTGAAAGACGACATTCACGAGCTAGGTAACGTGTCACAGAGCTCAGAAATGTATAAATTCAGGGGTATAGTACCAATCAATCTGCCAGAGCTGCGGTAGAAAGATGTGGGATAGGCCAAAAATTGACCAAAGCAGTCTATCCAATTCCAGCATACCTGCCTGCACATCATCACATCAAGAGCCATTTGGCTCGTAGGTGACCTCTTTTTGGCCTCCTTGATGATTACTGATCCTCTTCTTCAATCTTCTTCACTTCCTCTTTGACTTTTCCGTCACTTCCCTCAAGTTCCCAGCTCTTCCTGGTTGTATGTCAATGGTGTTGTGAGGTGCAGCGCAGAAACGCGATGCTATCTGGTTTCAATGTTCAGCCGGACATTTATTCTCCAAGAGCGTGTTCAATCATGAGCATTATAGGTGAAGCCAAGTCGGAAACCCAGCCTTCCCTGGTGGCCCACTCTCCAAGGATAGGGCAATAAACGTACTATCAGATGTATGATGCATATGCAGGGCGCAGTCATGTTGACTCCATCATACGTGACAATGATGCCACGCGGTTCAGTGCAGCACGGCCACGTCCGTACATTGCCTCGGGCTCAGGCCCGGCGTAGCGTTTCATATGTCTGCTACTGAAATGATCTTGGAAAACATGATCACAGGTTTAAGAGAATCACGTAGCCACCACAGGTCTTCGTATAAATAGGCCGTTGGACATTGACAACTGTGCAAAGCTTCAATAGCGGCCCGGGTGATGAATTCTGCCCATACTAATACAGGCCTGTTGATTTCCCATTTGCAAATGAATTTCTCAGACGTGAATGGACGTCTTCTCACCACACATAGTGAAATACCAAGGCAAATATCACGCTTGGCCTGGTCGCTGATTACGATGGGATGTGGACTGGTACAGCTGACAGCATGCTGATTCGATCACAAATTGCAGAAATTACTCATTATTTTACAAACGAAATCCAGTCATCTATATCTCCCACTCAATGTCTGACGCCGAAAAAAGAGAGAGAGAGACTGAGAGTACGTAGAACTAGTGTTGACATCACTTTAGTACTTACTCAAGTCACATCAAAATCCTTATCAGCGGGCTCCAGGTTGTGGAACGCCTCCAGTGGGTCTGAATGTTCGACAACGTCAACCATTACTTCTTCAAAGAATCGTCATCTACTGTTTACTGAGTGGTGTGCGGCCAGTCGCCAAGTACTCGTACCAGTGCGAGTACTGATTACGATGATGCCGTTCACAAGGGAGTAGTAAAATACCTACTCCGCGCCCAGCTCACAATCGATCGATTTGGTTTCTTTTTTTTGTTGCGCGATCGATCGATTTTGCGCGATCGATCGATCGTTGCGCGATCTGTCGATCGACAGATCGCGCAGCAAAATCGATCGATGTGGCAGATCCATAGATGGCGCACAACAAATGCATCTAGAGCGATAGTGCGGGTTCGAATCCCAGGTAATGCCTGAAAACATAGGAGAATTGACAAAATTATAACATCCCTTTTCTTTTTTTTCCGTCATCAAGGCGGTAGACGGTGTCGTATTACCTTCGACCGTACCTGTCCCGTTCCCGTCCCGTACCTGTCCCGTACCAGTCCCGTGCCAGGCCCGTACCTGTCCCGTACATATCCCATACCGTACTGAAGACGAAGAACTGTTTGTTTTGACATGTTATTCAGTTGATTCGATGTTTAATTCCTCTTTGTACTTCAATGTATTTCTGAACTGTACAACTGCTTCGCAGTACTTTCCGTTTTAGTAATAATTACGCTTCATCAATGTTCTCTTCGTTCAAGTAATTTATTTATTATTTATCTTTTGAATCTTGGTCTGTTGCGGACTGTGCACGTGTTTCTGTACATCAGTAGTATACGCTAGCGTTTTACATCTTGTATGATGACTTTGTACGTGCATGCATGCAGGCATGCCAGCTTGTATTTTCGGCGGATCTTTTTGGCTTGAGAGGTTGTTGGTCATGGAGGTTTGCTTCGACTTGTAATTCGTATTTTGCTCTCCCAATTTATAATGATAATCTACTCGTGTAACCAATAATGGTTGTTCAGGTTGCGCTGATGTGTGGTTGCACGGGGGTGAACGAGCTAGTTTGGTAACAAGTGGTGCCGAAACCCGGGAACGAACGCTAACAGTCAGTTGAGGAACTGGAAACTGGAGTTGTGTGACAGTACGAGTACTGGTAATCATGTCAGTGAAACTGGAAGGTTTTGTGAAGCCCTACAGAGGTAGGCCAGAGGAGTCATGGGACACCTTCTGGGAAAAGTTCGTAGTATTGGCAGATGTGTCTGGATGGACGGACGAGGCTGCGATGATGAAACGCGTGCCTTTATTTCTGGAAAGTGACGCATACCTTGTGTTTAGTAAAATGGAAAGCGCGGACAAGAAGTCCAAGGACAAAGTAGCGGCGGCTATGCTGAAGTCCTTTGGAGCGTCCAAGAGTGTAGCGTATAGGTCCTTCACGAGCAGGCGGCTGCGAGAGGACGAAAGTGTAGATGCATTTGTGGCGTATTTGAGACGCCTGCTGACCATGTCTGGTCACACTGACACCGGTGACAAAGACGCGATGGTCATCGAGCAGATGCTGGCAGGTGTGCCAATTGATATTGCGCAGCAAACCCGGTTGGCCTTCGCTGGAAAGGAGATGACGGTGACAGGATGTGCTGATGCAGTCCGTGCACTCGTCTCCGTCCAGTCTCCGTCAAGGAGTGTAGCTGCTGTCGCTACCAGTCGGCATACTGGTGGATCGTGTTATGCGTGCGGTGAGCCTGGGCATATGAAGAGAGATTGTCCACGCACGAAATCATCATTTGGAAAGCCTAAATCATTTGGAAAGTCAGGCAAATCATCGGAGAGGAGGCCCATTGTCTGCTTCTTTTGTGAGACTGAGGGCCATACCAGGCTGGAATGTCCTGAGCGCAAAGCATGGCTGGCGAGTAAGAGAGTTGCAGCAGCAGCTTCAACGCCAACGGAGACAAAGTCAAAGTGCCTAGCAACGGTGGCATCTGAAGGCCCGTTGCCACACATCTTTGTTGATGTCTCTCCTGACGGCGACACGTGGGCACGAGCGTGTGGTGTGATCGACACTGGCAGCACACGGACACTGATATCGAGTGAGTTTGCCAGCGAGTGCAATCTTGTACCGTTAGCGAATAGCGGCAGCACCATGATGACCATTGATGGCCAGTCTATGACGGTCATTGGCACGGTCCCCGTGAAGCTGCAGCGTACTGATGGTGCGGTGTCTTTACCGTGTATTTCCGTCGACGCTTGTGTCGTCGACACCCTTGATGTTGTGCAGTAGGAAGTGCTCGTTGGTAATGACGTTGTGACTGGCAGTGGTGGTGTGTTCCTAGACTACTCTGAGTCCGGCGTTCTAGGTCGAGTAGTGATTGGCACCCAGCAGAGTTTGCCACCAGCACCGTCTGATGTTACAGCTGCATCCGTGGTGTCTAGCAACGATGATGTCGACCATCCGTCGTACCATGTGAGTGCAGAGCGTGACGGTGCAGACATTGTGCTGACAACTGGCGATGCAGAAGTGCGCTGGAATGGCAGCAGTAAGCAGTGGGTGGCATCCTGGAAGTGGAAATCTGGCACCCCACCAATTGGCACCATTGGAAGTGGCATTTGTTGTGTCATGTACTGACATAAGGAAGTAGTTTATTTTACGCACGGGGGCAGTGAGAGGTCACGTACCGTCTATACATGGCGACAGGCAGGGGAAGGACTATGCCGTGAATGGGTGAAAGGATAACATGATACAGGATAAGACAGCATTGGCGAGTACTCGCGTAATAAGCTAACTGCAGAACAGGAGCAGCTCTTCACCCAGGAAGTTGACTCCTGGATCGAGCGTGGATGGCTCGTACCCCATGATGAGCAGCTACACGGTAAACCGGCATGTGTGCTGCCCCTTTTGGCTCAAGTACAAGAGCACAAAGAGTCAACACCAGTCCGTCCCTGCTTAGACTACCGGAAGCTGAACGAGTGCCTGATTTCGAAGCCTGGCATGGAAGTGCCAGTGTGTGAAGAGACGTTGCGGCGTTGGCGACGTGCAGGTGATGCTGACGATTACTGTCTCATGGACATCCGGAAGGCGTATTTACAAGTGCACGTGGCACCTGAGCTGCTTAGATATCAGATAGTCGCGTGGAAGGGTCACACCTACGTCATGACTCGTATGGCATTTGGACTCAATGTGGCTCCCAAGGTCATGGATGTCGTCGTCCGATGGGTCACACAGGAGTTCAATGGAGTGGACAACTACATTGATGATGTATTATCGCCTGTTGCTATTGCTGATGAAGTCGCTGCCAAGTTGGCAGAGTATGGCTTGCCAACAAAGCCAGCAGAGCCACTTACGTCAACACGTGTGCTTGGTCTTCAGCTAAGCAAGGACCGTGACGGCTTAGTGTCCTGGACCCGGCGATCTGGCATTGATCTCGACTTGCCCGAGCAGCCGACACTGCGACACCTGTTCAGCTGGTGTGGTCGTCTGACTGGTCATGTGCCGGTCTGTGGATGGCTTCGGCCATGGTGCAGTTATCTGAAGCGAATCGCTAACACCGGCGTCACCTGGGATAAACCGCTAGCGAACAGCCAACTCAAGAAGTTTTGCGCAGAGCTCAGCGATAAGCTTGCTGGTGATGGAGACCCTGCCTGTGGTCAATGGGATGCGCCACCTGATCTAGCTGGCGAATGCGTTGTGTACGCCGATGCGTCCGACATTGCTCTCGGCGCTGTTATTCAGCTGGGTGGCGCTACAGTCGAGGATCGCTGCTGGTTACGACCGCATGACGACAAACGACACATTAACGTTGTCGAGTTGGACGCAGTGATCAAGGCGCTGTCTCTGGCTGTACAGTGGGATGCGCGCAACATCCGTGTGATGACCGACTCGAAGACCGTTGCGAGCTGGTTGCGTGATGTTGTCGGCAATGTTTGTCGAGTGCGAGCCAAGGGCTTATACGGAACTCTAGTGCAACGTCGTCTGCATATTGTTGCAGACATGATTAGTACCTGCGGCCTGGTAGTGACTGTAGAGTGGGTGCCCACGGATGAGAACCCAGCCGACGCACTCACTCGGGTCCCGACTCCTTGGGTGAAGTATTGAAAGGAGGTGAAGGGTGGAGATGTGATAGCTGTTGCTGCTACTGCCAAGGTCGTCGGGCCACTCACATTGAAACAGATCACCGATGCTCAACAGAGTGACAGTGTCATCCAGACAGTCGTCTCTTGTCTGGCTAAGAACCGACCCGTTCCAACCGAGTTCGCGAAGGTCCGTAGCCAGCTGCTGGTCGAGAATGGTGTTTTGCTGCGAAGCGTGAAGTTGCCGATCGACGGTGTTGTGTCCGTGCCGGTTATCCCCGATTCTTTGACATCCAATGTTCTCCAAGCTGCACATTCAAACTCTGGCCATGCAGCCTGGGATACAATGTACGATCTGATCCGCAGTCGCTGCTATTTTCCTGGCATTGCTGCTGCTTGCCAACGGTACGTTTCCGAATGTGTGCATTGTGCTGCTGCTAACCCGCGTAAGGGTCCGTCTGTGTCTGGTACACGTCCTGACATCCCCAGTCGCCCTTGGGGCGAAGTAGTCATTGATGTTCTTGAGCTTGGAGCAGACCTCGGTGGCAGTTCTCATTGTGTGCTGATGTGCGTCGATACATTCAGCAAGTGGGTCGAAGTTGTGCCCTTGCAGCGCCATGATGCGGCTTCTGTGGCGTCGGCCTTTCTAGCGTTGTGCGAGCGGTGGGGCGCTCCTGATATCATTCGCTTCGACAACAGCACTGAGTTCCGCAACGCAATTGTGGAGTCATTGTTTACGCTTATGGGAGTGCGTGTTCAGCATGGTGCTGTGCACCATCCACAGTCACAAGGATCTGCAGAGCGTGCGAATCGCACCCTGATCAGCCTGATCCGCAAGGTACTTGAGCCATCGTCCGACTGGAAAACGGATCTTGGCATGCTGCTGTTTTACTATCGAACACGCCCTCATAGTGCTACCGGTATATCGCCGATGATGGCCATGAGCGGCTGGCAACCGCCTCATTTGATTGTCGCAGGTGAGACTGGAGCGAGTGACTTGAGCAGTTGGGCAGAGCAGTTGTCACGACGTTCTGCAAGAAGAATGAAATTGAAGACACCACTGCAGCTGTACTTATGGTTGATAAATATGGTGGTAAAGACACACCTGGCAATATGGCGGTAAACACACGCCTGCCCACACACGCTCTCTAGGCTGCAAAGTTCTGGCACAGAGCTCTCCTTCTTCTCACCACCACCACCATCAGTTCGCGCCTGGCGCCTGGTCGATGCATGGCTGGCGGTATTCGGCATAGCAGGCTGGTACATCAAGTAGCGCATGGCACATAGGTGATGACACAGCAACGACATAGCTCGATTGCGACGTACGTTTCGTCCCCGCTGGACTCATCAGGCAATCTTCTTCTTGGATGTCTTCATACGGAGCTTGACTCGGGAGAATGAAATTGAAGACACCACTGCAGCTGTACTTATGGTTGATAAATATGGTGGTAAAGACACACCTGGCAATATGGCGGTAAACACACGCCTGCCCACACACGCTCTCTAGGCTGCAAAGTTCTGGCACAGAGCTCTCCTTCTTCTCACCACCACCACCATCAGTTCGCGCCTGGCGCCTGGTCGATGCATGGCTGGCGGTATTCGGCATAGCAGGCTGGTACATCAAGTAGCGTATGGCACATAGGTGATGACACAGCAACGACATAGCTCGATTGCGACGTACGTTTCGTCCCCGCTGGACTCATCAGGCAATCTTCTTCTTGGATGTCTTCATACGGAGCTTGACTCGGGAGAATGAAATTGAAGACACCACTGCAGCTGTACTTATGGTTGATAAATATGGTGGTAAAGACACACCTGGCAATATGGCGGTAAACACACGCCTGCCCACACACGCTCTCTAGGCTGCAAAGTTCTGGCACAGAGCTCTCCTTCTTCTCACCACCACCACCATCAGTTCGCGCCTGGCGCCTGGTCGATGCATGGCTGGCGGTATCCGGCATAGCAGGCTGGTACATCAAGTAGCGCATGGCACATAGGTGATGACACAGCAACGACATAGCTCGATTGCGACGTACGTTTCGTCCCCGCTGGACTCATCAGGCAATCTTCTTCTTGGATGTCTTCATACGGAGCTTGACTCGGGAGAATGAAATTGAAGACACCACTGCAGCTGTACTTATGGTTGATAAATATGGTGGTAAAGACACACCTGGCAATATGGCGGTAAACACACGCCTGCCCACACACGCTCTCTAGGCTGCAAAGTTCTGGCACAGAGCTCTCCTTCTTCTCACCACCACCACCATCAGTTCGCGCCTGGCGCCTGGTCGATGTATGGCTGGCGGTATCCGGCATAGCAGGCTGGTACATCAAGTAGCGCATGGCACATAGGTGATGACACAGCAACGACATAGCTCGATTGCGACGTACGTTTCGTCCCCGCTGGACTCATCAGGCAATCTTCTTCTTGGATGTCTTCATACGGAGCTTGACTCGGGAGAATGAAATTGAAGACACCACTGCAGCTGTACTTATGGTTGATAAATATGGTGGTAAAGACACACCTGGCAATATGGCGGTAAACACACGCCTGCCCACACACGCTCTCTAGGCTGCAAAGTTCTGGCACAGAGCTCTCCTTCTTCTCACCACCACCACCATCAGTTCGCGCCTGGCGCCTGGTCGATGCATGGCTGGCGGTATCCGGCATAGCAGGCTGGTACATCAAGTAGCGCATGGCACATAGGTGATGACACAGCAACGACATAGCTCGATTGCGACGTACGTTTCGTCCCCGCTGGACTCATCAGGCAATCTTCTTCTTGGATGTCTTCATACGGAGCTTGACTCGGGAGAATGAAATTGAAGACACCACTGCAGCTGTACTTATGGTTGATAAATATGGTGGTAAAGACACACCTGGCAATATGGCGGTAAACACACGCCTGCCCACACACGCTCTCTAGGCTGCAAAGTTCTGGCACAGAGCTCTCCTTCTTCTCACCACCACCACCATCAGTTCGCGCCTGACGCCTGGTCGATGCATGGCTGGCGGTATCCGGCATAGCAGGCTGGTACATCAAGTAGCGCATGGCACATAGGTGATGACACAGCAACGACATAGCTCGATTGCGACGTACGTTTCGTCCCCGCTGGACTCATCAGGCAATCTTCTTCTTGGATGTCTTCATACGGAGCTTGACTCGGGAGAATGAAATTGAAGACACCACTGCAGCTGTACTTATGGTTGATAAATATGGTGGTAAAGACACACCTGGCAATATGGCGGTAAACACAAGCCTGCCCACACACGCTCTCTAGGCTGCAAAGTTCTGGCACAGAGCTCTCCTTCTTCTCACCACCACCACCATCAGTTCGCGCCTGGCGCCTGGTCGATGCATGGCTGGCGGTATCCGGCATAGCAGGCTGGTACATCAAGTAGCGCATGGCACATAGGTGATGACACAGCAACGACATAGCTCGATTGCGACGTACGTTTCGTCCCCGCTGGACTCATCAGGCAATCTTCTTCTTGGATGTCTTCATACGGAGCTTGACTCGGGAGAATGAAATTGAAGACACCACTGCAGCTGTACTTATGGTTGATAAATATGGTGGTAAAGACACACCTGGCAATATGGCGGTAAACACACGCCTGCCCACACACGCTCTCTAGGCTGCAAAGTTCTGGCACAGAGCTCTCCTTCTTCTCACCACCACCACCATCAGTTCGCGCCTGGCGCCTGGTCGATGCATGGCTGGCGGTATCCGGCATAGCAGGCTGGTACATCAAGTAGCGCATGGCACATAGGTGATGACACAGCAACGACATAGCTCGATTGCGACGTACGTTTCGTCCCCGCTGGACTCATCAGGCAATCTTCTTCTTGGATGTCTTCATACGGAGCTTGACTCGGGAGAATGAAATTGAAGACACCACTGCAGCTGTACTTATGGTTGATAAATATGGTGGTAAAGACACACCTGGCAATATGGCGGTAAACACACGCCTGCCCACACACGCTCTCTAGGCTGCAAAGTTCTGGCACAGAGCTCTCCTTCTTCTCACCACCACCACCACCACCATCAGTTCGCGCCTGGCGCCTGGTCGATGCATGGCTGGCGGTATCCGGCATAGCAGGCTGGTACATCAAGTAGCGCATGGCACATAGGTGATGACACAGCAACGACATAGCTCGATTGCGACGTACGTTTCGTCCCCGCTGGACTCATCAGGCAATCTTCTTCTTGGATGTCTTCATACGGAGCTTGACTCGGGAGAATGAAATTGAAGACACCACTGCAGCTGTACTTATGGTTGATAAATATGGTGGTAAAGACACACCTGGCAATATGGCGGTAAACACACGCCTGCCCACACACGCTCTCTAGGCTGCAAAGTTCTGCAAGAATTCGTGATATAGTGGATGAAGAGCTGTCTTCTGCCGATTTCGTGGAACACCCAGATCCCTGTCCGTATACAGTTGGCGAGGCCATTCTCCTGGAAGTGGGTGTGCGACGCCAGAAGCGTCGGCATGTTTCTCGCATTATCTCTAAGTCAACTGTCGTGATTTCTAAGTCTGGCCGACTTGACAAAGTCATCAACATAGCCTCGATCAAGCCTGATCCCACTCCGGTAGCCGGCCCTGAGTGCAGTCTACAAGCCTCAGGAGATTGTAATGTCTCTGACAGTGAGACTGACGAGGGTGTGCGCATTGAAATCGATGCGGCAGGGGATGTCCCAGATCATGCTCCGCATGGCTTGCGGAATCGTAGCACTTTGCAAGCCCCTCATCGTTATCGTGAGTAACAATAACTTTTAAATGTACTGGAGTAATGTTGTCAGGTGATGTAGTGAAGACGAAGAACTGTTTGTTTTGACAATATGTTATTCAGTTGATTCGATGTTTAATTCCTCTTTGTACTTCAATGTATTTCTGAACTGTACAACTGCTTCGCAGTACTTTCCGTTTTAGTAATAATTACGCTTCATCAATGTTCTCTTCGTTCAAGTAATTTATTTATTATTTATCTTTTGAATCTTGGTCTGTTGCGGACTGTGCACGTGTTTCTGTACATCAGTAGTATACGCTAGCGTTTTACATCTTGTATGATGACTTTGTACTTGCATGCATGCAGGCATGCCAGCTTGTATTTTCGGCGGATATTTTTGGCTTGAGAGGTTGTTGGTCATGGAGGTTTGCTTCGACTTGTAATTCGTATTTTGCTCTCCCAATTTATAATGATAATCTACTCGCGTAACCAATAATAGTTTTTTAGGTTGCGCTGATGTGTGGTTGCACGGGGGTGAACGAGCTAGTTTGGTAACAGTACCGTACCGTACAATCAAAGACGGCTGGCCACAATGCAAAGACGGCTGGCCACAATGCATATTCAAATAGGGCTTTCAAATACAAGATCATAACGTGAAGCAACTTGGAAGAATTAGTATGTATGCGAAGTGTATGGGGGGATGCATGCAGGGCGATAGTTAGGCCTTGACGGATTATGCTAGCATAATTGTTCGCATCATTTCTACCAAAATCTAATATTCGCATAATTCGAGGCAAATTGCATATGAATCGCATAAATTGGAATAATCCGCCTGTTCGCATCAAATTCCATACAGTTGTACATGTTCTACAAGTACAAGTACAAGTAGATGCACCAGGAAGTCGTAGGTTTACGACTCCCTTGATAACATGTCCAGTCTGCTACAATCAGTGACGGTCGTAGCTAGGTCGGACGGTGCGGTGACCCCGTTGAACTTTTGCTACTACAGTACAACGCCCTCTACAAAACAATTCCCCTGGTATTTTGCACAGAACCATCATATACATCAGCAGGATATGTGAGCATAATGCGGCATAATATGATAACTTTTAGCATAAAAATAGCATAATTCTGCAATTTTTTCAGCAATGCGAAAAGCATAATTTCACGAACATGTTAGCATAATCCGTCAAGGCCTAGCGATAGTGCGGGTTCGAATCCCAGGTTATATCTAAAACAAAAAGTAGAAACTTATAAGAACTTATAACATCCCTATGCTTTTTTTGTCTAGGTCATCAATGCAAAAAAGCATAGCGTAGGGCCCTGAGCTTCCAAGCTCTCTCGTTTGACGAGCTCTCTTATGTATTCGATGACCACAACTGTGTAATGTTAGGTGATTTCAATGCAAGAAATTGTGCATGGAAGGACTCTGACGTCACTGACAGTAGTGGTAGAGCACTGCAACTGGCACTTGTGCAATATGGATTCACGGTTATCAATAAGGATGGTACACGCCCCAATATGCGCAGTGGTTGCACTCCTCTACTTGACATCGTAGCAACCAATATTCCAGATATCATCTCGTCTACCACCACTCTCCCACCCCTGTCAGACCACTGCCCCGTTATCGTTTCTCTTACACTACGTGCACCAACACCACAACGGACAACTCTACTGCATCGAACAATTGATTTTAATAGGCTTCGTTTCCTGATGGAAAGGGAACCATTCCTTGAGCGCCTCTATGGATGTGAGACTGTTGATGCTTCTTGGAAAGCATGGGAATCCCATTTCCTAGATTTAGTTGAAAGGTCATCAACCTGGTTGCGTAAGCGTGATCAGCGAAATCAGACGTGGTACACACCTGACCTGCGTCACTTTCAGCGGCGACAGAATAGACTGTACCATGCTTATTTGCGAAATCCACAATCAACTGAAGCAAAGGCAGCGTACTGTGTATCCAGGAATATTTATCGTAAGAAAATCCGTGCTGCCAGATCTGCCTTTCTTGATCGAAACGCTGCCAGTATCTCGAAGGGTTGCACGAAAGGTGGATATGTGTGGTTGAGGAGAGTTAAGGACTTTTGCAACATTTCAACTCGTAAACCATTGATACCAGATTTACAAAATGGCGATCGTCGGACTAACACGCAATTGGAAAAGGTGAACCTTCTTGCACAGCATTTCGCCAATCAGTGTACGTTATCACAAGAAGCAAATCAATTCCCTTGTTTAGATTCCTCCCTTGACACTACCACTCCTCGGTTCCAGATGTCAACATTTTCACCAGGTCAAGTCCACTATGGCCTTACACATCTTTCGTCTCGAAAATCGACTTCAAGTAATTATATTATTCCAGTACTCCGGTCCATGGCTGATTTAGTATGCGAGTCCTTGTCTTACTTGTTCAACTCCAGTCTATCCACATCACAGTTTCCCACTGCATGGAAATCAGCAACGGTTATTCCTCTTTTTAAGGGTAAAGGAAGTGCTTCTTTGCCCACGAACTACCGTCCAATTTCACTGCTCCATCCCATCAGCCGCCTCTTCGAATCCCGCATAGCCCATCACCTGAACAGCTTTCTTTACCGTAATTGCATAATTTCGCCCAGTCAATTTGCTTACGTTCCACAACGATCAGCTACGGATCAACTCATTCTTTTGACCCATCAGATTGCCCGTCTCTCTGATAGAGGCCAGAGATTTGACTGTGCATTTCTCGACTCCCAGAAAGCGTTTGATAAAGTACATCATCCTACGCTCCTGCGCCACATGAATGCATTCATGGCACCAGAGGCACACGCCTGGTTTGGGTCCTACTTGCTTGACCGTAGTCTAAATGTGAAGCTGGATGGAACTCACTCTTCTCAATATATGCTAAATTGTGGTGTTCCCCAGGGTTCGTACCTTGCCCCTCCCCTTTTTCTTTTGTATATCAATTCCCTTCCTGACATAGTAAACCACACCCACAACCTCACCCTTTCTCTTTGCTGATGATGTCACTCTTCTAAATGTTCATAATGTATCCCTCTCCTTAGATGAGAACATGTCCCACCTCCAGCAGGATCTGGCCAGCTGCCAGAATTGGGCTCAGAATATCCATGGGAAATGTTCTCCAGAAAAAACTTTCATCTTTTCGAATCATGTCATTCCTGACTCCTCCTCTGTTTTAATGGACGGCGTTCCTATTGCCTTTGGACGTTCTGCTAAGCATCTCGGCGTACAGCTCAGTGATGGTTTGAAGTTCCATGACCACTTCCACACCATCTTTAGGAAGTTTCAGCAACGAGTCAACCTGTTGTGTTTCATGGGCAGACATTTACCATTGTCCCATATTCTCCTCTTGTATAAGTCGTATGTGCGTCCGGCAATTGAATATGCCATTCCTGTCTGGTCATTTAGGATCACATCCGCTCAGTTAGAGTCCCTTGATGTACTCCAGGCTAAGGTTTGCCGGCGACTCCTGAAGTCTGCAAAAATAACCTTTGATATCTATGAATCAAAATCCAATTTGAATAGGTTGTGTCACTTAGAATCTCTGCAATTTCGCCGTATCTTTATTTCTCTTGTTGTTTTATTTAAGTACATCAATTTCCACCCAGAATATCTCTCTCGCTTTGCGATAACCATATCACGTAGTGCCCGTAGGCCCAAAAAGCTCGTTTTTAACTCACATGGTCGTATTTTTTCATCCCTTTTTCTACAGAAAACTGGTTCTCTTTGGAATTGTCTTCCACCCCGATTGACAACTTTAGATTCCCTATCTGAATTCAAGCGTCATTTACGTATTCACATTGCTAAGTATCAGTTCGATTGCACTGGTACACCTTTGATGTGCAATCATTGATTTACATGCTTGTTCTTTTCTTTTCTGTCTTACTTTCTTTCCTTGTGTTTCTTATTATTCCTTTTTCAAACCAACATTTCACACTCACTTTGCGCACTTTCTCTCGCATCCTTAACTATGTTACTAGTACATACACAAATAGGAGATCCCCTAGATAGGCGTTAGGCTTTGGGTAATCCTGAAATAAAGATTATTACTATTATTATGTACCAGTCGACTCAGCGTCCAAAAGACTACAACATATGGGCCAATCGCGGTCATCCGTGCTTTTATAAGAACGAAATGGCGCTTTTAGCGACATTTTGCATACAAATCCCCATCTCGTAGGGCGCAGTCACCCAGTTTCAGTGGAAGTGCGCGAGTTCAATTAGGATTAAAGGGGAAGTTAAGGCAAAAATCAAAATTTCACCAGTTGTAGTCTTCGGGGTACTGAGTCGAATGGTCGTGGTCCGAGGAAGCT
>NC_088648.1:29394675-29442175 GCF_964019385.1 Sycon ciliatum
GTGTGTGTGTGTGTGTGTGTGTGTGTTTGTGTGTATGTGTGTGTGTGTGTGTGTTTGTGTGTGTATGTGTGTGTGTGTGTTTGTGTGTGAGTGTGTGTTTGTGTATGTGTGTGTGTGTGTGTTTGTGTGTGTGTATGTGTGTGTGTGTGTGTGTGTGTGTGTGTGTATGTGTGTGTGTGTGTGTGTGTGTGTTTGTGTATGTGTGTGTGTGTGTGTTGTGTGTGTGTGTGTGTGTGTGTGTGTGTGTGTGTGTGTGTGTGTGTGTGTGTGTGTGTGTGTGTGTGTGTGTGTGCATGCCGGTGCGTGCACACATGCACTGGCATGCGCGCATGTGCATGATCTCGTTTCCTTTGATATCCAGGTATTCTATGTAATGCACTTCTCGAACCACTCAATGGCGTCATTGTCAGCAGGTCCACAGTACCCTATGGACTGACCACATTTGCATGCAACGATGGCTATCAAATCAAAGGCAAGAGCGCAACGGTTTGCCTGTCAAATGGAATTTGGTCAGACCGAGTACCGACATGCACAAGTAAGCAATGTTACAAACTCTAGATTATTCCAAAAATTAACCCTTCCATTTTTTGCATAGTACAGCTAAAAATGATGTCACATGATCCATTCCTTGACGCCTAGTTTTCTTGTAGCTAGTAGGTGTGTGCAGTGTACGTCAAGTCTTGAAAGCAGGTCTGTGTTTGTTGAACCATCTAGCGCTAAGAGAGCAGTGCATCCTATCGCTCAAGTCAATGCCAGGCTATGACCTGTGCAGCCCCAGACCTGTGAAGATTGGGCTATGCACGAATGCAAGGCACAAACAGGCTTGACTTGCATGATTGCATTTTGTGATTGTGCCGATTATCCCCATTCTCTAGGCCTTTGAAAAACATGATTTTTGGAGAGTGATTAAAATACATGGTCACGTACCGAGAGCGTCAAGAACCGCCTTTCTGCTTCTGTGGGACGCCACCCCCCCCCCCCCCCCCTCATCAGGCACCAGGTGAGGCTCCTAAATGGTGGGGGTGATACTATTGATCAGATCCACCAACCAGAGACCAAAGACCGAAATCCCATTTGCCACATCCTTTTTTCCCATCAATGGATCAGCTTTGGGTACATCATGCTGAATTCTGAATTCTCCTTCTTTGTTTGTGCAGCAATCTCCTGCAACCCTCCACCCAGCATTGCTGAAGGTAACGTACAGCACAGTCAATCACCAATCACTCCCGGTAGTGTGGCATTTTTCACATGTAATACAGGACACCGACTGACCGGGAACAACATTCTCACCTGCCAAAAGGATCTCTCCTGGTCATCATCATCCCCAACGTGCACACGTAAGTTTTGTAGAATTGCACAATGCAATGCAGGTGCGTAGTATTGACTAGCTGGATTGCATTTCATTGAGCAACACCTTTTTACATATTGGTTGACGATTTTACTCTCCTACTTCCAGCCCGTGCCATCACACTTCAATAGACAAGTAAGGTACTACAGTGCGTTTCAAAAAATAGACAAAATAAACGCGTGAATGCGCCTCTTCGATCATCATGCTGTATGCTGGAGACAGTGCTAAAATTAGTGGCAGTCCATTCATCAGCATTGCCAGCTAGTCTACTGCGATATACCAGCACACATTTCTTTGTCTGATGTAGATTGTTCACTGACATCCCTCCAGCAATAGGCATATCTCATCATTCATCATCAGAAACTCATCATTAGAAATTCATCATCAGAAATTCATCATCAGAAATTCATCATTAGAAATTCATCATTAGAAATTCATCATAAGAAATGATTCATTAGAAATTCATCATTAGAAATGATTCAAGCACACATGGTCCAAAACTGTGGTGCGTATCTGCTATTAGAAGTACAGGGAAAGGGGGTTGATCTAGTGAAAATATTAGTATTGATTGTGCAGGTCTCAGCAGAATGTTTGTACTTCCTTCGCGTCATTAAAATTGTCGCTTCGCACATCGCAATATTTGTGACTTGGGCCGTCTTAGTCAGACTGTCGGAGTTGCTGTTTTCTGTGTTCGAACACTGGTGCGACCCTTCCTGCGCAATGTCTACTTGTCACTGAAGCCGTGATGGTCTCGGACTTTGTCGGAGCTCTCTTCCGCACCAAGCAAATTCATCGCGCTCCGCACTATTCTGCCCCGGAGCGCATTTCGTTTTCTGGAGTTCGTGCTGTCCCACATTGTTCGCGTGGGCATTCATCAAGACTGCGCGCTCGGGTATAAGAATCCTGGTATCTCTCCTGAATACGAAATGCTAAAGTTGACAATGGCAAGAACAAAGTGGTCTCAAATTCCTAAAATGCAGATAGCTGGTGCTGCTCAGAAGTGAAACCTGGGGCGTCTGCCCGTAAGGAGGATGAAGATGATGATGATGCCGACGTCGCTTCGGCGGCGTTGACGGACGCTTGCGGCGCTGGAAACTTGGTCGGGCAGAGACTACTGTGGTGGCGTTTGCTCTTGCAATAGTAGCAAGAAGAAGTGCTTTTGCAAGTGCGTGCATTGTGTCCGTTCCTCAGGCAGATGTAGCATCTGTCTTTGCTGTGCTGTTTACGTGATGCGGCATCTGGGTACTTTCGACATTCATAAGATGGATGTGATGTCCCGCAGAAGGCGCATGTCCGAGCGCTAGTGGACGTGGCGGCCAAAGAATGTGCGGATGATGCCGCGGCGGTGGATAGACTGTTGGTGGTGGTCGGATCGGCATGTGCATGCGACGACGTCTGTCGAACGGCAGCTTCATGCGCGACTACGTAGTCTCGTAGACTATCGCACAAGCTTGCGACAGACCAAGGTGTGTCGCCCTTCTTGAGCTCCAGCTGTGTCAGGGCATGGCGGGGAAATTTACAGGTGATGATGGAGACAAAGATGGTTTCGTGCACACGCACATCTTGTCCAGGTGTCAGGGGCCCAGCCTCCCTGCCCATCCGACCCGCCACACACAACAACGAAACTGAACTGAGAGTTCTACATAATTTCTTGACAAGACGGAGACGGACAGACAAGAAGACCGGACACGACGAGGTAAACTGATAACTGAAGAAAAAGAGTAACATTTATGGCAGCATATGAGCATGCGCGCAACAAAACACAACATTTGACAATGACGTAACCGTTACTTGGATCATGTACAAACTATACATGCAACCAAAACCAGTCAAAGCAGAACGCAAAACAAACCAAAATAAACGAAAGGACCACAACAAAAATGAGCCATGAAAAGTCTTTCTACCGATACACAACATATTCCCCACCAAAGACCTTTTCAGGGCTCTACGAGGACTGCGAACACTGTGCCCTACGAGTATACGCCGCAAGCGTACTAATCAAACTAACTACAAGAGGCAACAAATAAACTATCGACACGCCAACAAACTAACTCCAACGAAAGTCAACGTCCGACCAGGGACAAACAAATCAAACTCAAACAAATAGAGCAAAACAAACTAATCAAACAACTCGAGCAAACCGAACTACCAAACTCGAACTACCAAACAAACTCGAGCAAAACAAACCACTCAAACTAATCAACAAATCACAGCAGGAGCACCTTCCAAACTCCGCGTCACACTCACATGGGGTTATTTGTTCACGATGCGTTTTCCTTCGCACCGTCCTTGTCGTAGGAACCAGCCACTCCTCGCAGACGTTTATCCGTCTTCGTCTGCCCTCAGCGCCTTTAGCTCCACCGACTTCCGTCGTACCAACCTCGTCGTCTTCACCAGCCACCTCGCGGGACGTCCCTGCCCTCAGCGCATTCAACTCCGGCGGACCAGCCACTCCTCGCAGATGTTAATCCATTTCATCTGCCCTCAGCGCATTCAGCTCCGACAAGCCAGCCACTCCTCGCAGACGTTTCCTCGCTCAGCGCCTTCAGCTCAGACGACGTCGTTTTGGTGATTTGTTCTCGATGCGTTTTCCTTCGCACCGGAGTTTCTGCCAGTTCCTCGTCTCCCTGACTATCCTGGCGTGGTCGCCAAATTTCGTGCACACTCACATCTTGTCCAGGTGTCAGGGGCCCAGCCTCCCTGCCCATCCGACCCGCCACACACAACAACGAAACTGAACTGAGAGTTCTACATAATTTCTTGACAAGACGGAGACGGACAGACAAGAAGACCGGACACGACGAGGTAAACTGATAACTGAAGAAAAAGAGTAACATTTATGGCAGCATATGAGCATGCGCGCAACAAAACACAACGTATGACAATGACGTAACCGTTACTTGGATCATGTACAAACTATACATGCAACCAAAACCAATCAAAGCAGAACGCAAAACAAACCAAAATAAACGAAAGGACCACAACAAAAATGAGCCATGAAAAGTCTTTCTACCGATACACAACAGATGGCCTGACTGGCGGATTCGCCAAGTGCATCAAGACTGCGTAGATGCATCGTAATGCGATCTAGTTTCGCGCGGAGGGATGACGGATCCTCTGTGGCCGTTGGCAGGTCGCGGAGCGCTGCGTAGTACGCATCCACGCACGTCTGCTTGTTGCCGAACCGGGTCTGCAGTGTTTTCCACGCGATGGCGTAGTTTACATCGGTTATTTGGAGGCCGGTGATGGACGCAAGAGCAGCACCAGACAACAGCTTTGGCAGCTTGGATACTTCCGCTTTGGGAGCCAGGGGTGCAGGATTGTGTGCAGGTTGTGTGGACTGCTGTTGTGCCTGTGCATGCATCATGTACTGCTGTTGCTGTTGGTTGGCTGTGGAGATGTCGATGAGGGTTTTCAAATGCTCCTCCAAACGTGATTGGGAGCTGGACTCAACACTGACTTCCGATTTCACTGGAGCGGACGGTGAGGGACTCTGGTGACCTGCAAGAACAGGAGATCGTTTCAAAAGTGGAATTTGTTGGTTCCATTGGATGGAACGGTCCAGGTACTCCGATATCTCCTGCTCCTTGGCCTCGCCAGAGCCCTCCACGTCCGGGCTACCCAATGCACTGGCAAATTCGTCACATGCATCTTCAAACGCACACAAGTGATACTCTAACACGTGGAGTTGTGTACTTAGCTTTGAGTGCTGGTCGCGGGGTTGCGCCGAGCCACGCTGGTCACTGTCGATGTCGCTGTGAGTGTCAGGGTCATCGGCCCCGTGGTCACTTGATGTAGCTGAGTTGGCGAGGGCATGTGCTTCGGTGAAACAAGCATCGATCACGGCGCCGAGTTTCTGTAGTCGGCTGCACCGAAGGTACAGAGTACCAAGAAACTTTTTCTTTGGCATGACTAATACGGCTGTATACTAGTCTACGGAGTTACCACAGGTGTACTGAAAGTCCACAGTCATTCGCCGGGATGACTCGAACTGTAGACTGCACGAGCGGAGAAACTTCCAGCGGAGAGCTTCAACAAAAGTACTTGAAGAGTTTGACACGAGTTTGAAAGGTTTCGGCACCAGTTTGTGCGGAATAATGTTTAGTTGGGTACAGTGGGAGAGCTAGGGGTGAGTTCAAACCGCACAAGGATCTAGAGTATTGAACAGTTTCCGTTTCTTTGAAGTGATATGGCACGAGCGAGAACTCGCTGTTGCCCCAAAGTGAAAACGGAAAAGAGTCAACCAAAAAGAACAAGATGGATGCCATGTCGTGATCGACACACGGTGGTCTGGGTGTGTGCCCAGAATGGTGAACTCGCGAGGTACTACGTACGTAAGTGAAAAACGAGGAGAAAAAAAGGTGAAGCCAGATCACGACTCCTGTGCATGTAGTAATATATTGACTTGGTTTGCATATGTGTATAGCTGGAATAGAATCACAACACCCGTCGTGACACTACTTGTGGCGCATGTTGCTGCGAAGGTAGCAGGTCTGAAAACACCAACAAAACCAGCAAACCGCTTGCCAAGGAAAGAAGGTGCCTGAATTCTGTGCATTATGTTTTTGCTTTTTGTGCAGCAATCTCCTGCAGCCCTCTACCCAGCATTGCTGATGGTAATGTACAGCCCAGCCAATCACCACTCACTCCCGGTAGTGTGGCATTAGTCACATGTAATAAAGGACACCGACTGACCGGGAACAACATTCTCACCTGCCAAAAGGATCTCTCCTGGTCACCATCCCCAATATGCACACGTAAGTTTTGTAGAAATATTGCACAATGCAATGTAGGGGCGTAGTATTGACTAGCTGGATTGCATTTTATTGAGCAACACCTTTTTACATATTGGTTGACGATTTTACTCTCCTACTTCCAGCCCGTGCCATCACACTTCAATAGACAAGTAAGGTACTACAGTGCGTTTCAAAAAATAGACAAAATAGACGCGTGAATGCGCCTCTTCGATCATCATGCTGTATGCTGGAGACAGTGCTAAAATTAGTGGCAGTCCATTCATCAGCATTGCCAGCTGTTCTACTGCGATATACCAGCACACATTTCTTTGTCTGATGTAGATTGTTCACTGACATCCCTCCAGCAATAGGCATATCTCATCATTCATCATCAGAAACTCATCATTAGAAACTCATCATCAGAAATTCATCATCAGAAATTCATCATTAGAAATTCATCATAAGAAATGATTCATTAGAAATTCATCATTAGAAATGATTCAAGCACACAGGGTCCAAAACTGTGGTGCGTATCTGCTATTAGAAGTACAGGGAAAGGGGCTTGATATAGTGAAAATACTAGTATTGATTGTGCAGGTCTCAGCAGAATGTTTGTACTTCCTTCGCGACATTAAAATTGTCGCTTCGCACATCGCAATATTTGTGACTTGGGCCGTCTTAGTCAGACTGTCGGAATTGCTGTTTTCTGTGTTCGAACACTGGTGTGACCCTTCCTGCGCAATGTCTACTTGTCACTGAAGCCGTGATGGTCTCGGACTTTGTCGGAGCTCTCTTCCGCACCAAGCAAATTCATCGCGCTCCACACTATTCTGCCCCGGAGCGCATTTCGTTTTCTGGAGTTCGTGCTGTCCTCCATTGTTCGCGTGGGCATTCATCAAGACTGCGCGCTCGGGTATAAGAATCCTGGTATCTCTCCTGAATACGAAATGCTAAAGTTGACGATGGCAAGAACAAAGTGGTCTCAAATTCCTAAAATGCAGATAGCTGGTGCTGCTCAGAAGTGAAACCTGGGGCGTCTGCCCGTAAGGAGGATGAAGATGATGATGATGCCGACGTCGCTTCGGCGGCGTTGACGGACGCTTGCGGCGCTGGAAACTTGGTCGGGCAGAGACTACTGTGGTGGCGTTTGCTCTTGCAATAGTAGCAAGAAGAAGTGCTTTTGCAAGTGCGTGCATTGTGTCCGTTCCTCAGGCAGATGTAGCATCTGTCTTTGCTGTGCTGTTTACGTGATGCGGCATCTGGGTACTTTCGACATTCATAAGATGGATGTGATGTCCCGCAGAAGGCGCATGTCCAAGCGCTAGTGGACGTGGCGGCCAAAGAATGTGCGGATGATGCCGCGGCGGTGGATAGACTGTTGGTGGTGGTCGGATCGGCATGTGCATGCGACGACGTCTGTCGAACGGCAGCTTCATGCGCGGCTACGTAGTCTCGTAGACTATCGCACAAGCTTGCGACAGACCAAGGTGTGTCGCCCTTCTTGAGCTCCAGCTGTGTCAGGGCATGGCGGGGAAGTTTACAGGTGATGATGGAGACAAAGATGGCCTGGCTGGCGGATTCGCCAAGTGCATCAAGACTGCGTAGATGCATCGTAATGCGATCTAGTGTCGCGCGGAGGGATGACGGATCCTCTGTGGCCATTGGCAGGTCGCGGAGCGCTGCGTAGTACGCATCCACGCACGTCTGCTTGTTGCCGAACCGGGTCTGCAGTGTTTTCCACGCGATGGCGTAGTTTACATCGGTTATTTGGAGGCCGGTGATGGAGGCAAGAGCAGCACCAGACAACAAAGATATCAAATAATTTGTCGACGGAAGACAGACACCGAGAGTCGACAGCAGACACAAACATATCACGAAATTCAAACCATTTCAAAACATCACCATTGAATTTCGGAATGGACAGCTTTGGCAGCTTGGATACTTCCGCTTTGGGAGCCAGGGGTGCAGGATTGTGTGCAGGTTTTGTGGACTGCTGTTGTGCCTGTGCATGCATCATGTACTGCTGTTGCTGTTGGTTGGCTGTGGAGATGTCGATGAGGGTTTTCAAATGCTCCTCCAAACGTGATTGGGAGCTGGACTCAACACTGACTTCCGATTTCACTGGAGCGGACGGTGAGGGACTCTGGTGACCTGCAAGGACAGGAGATCGTTTCAAAAGTGGAATTTGTTGGTTCCATTGGATGGAACGGTCCAGGTACTCCGATATCTCCTGCTCCTTGGCCTCGTCAGAGCCCTTCACGTCCGGGCTACCCAATGCACTGGCAAATTCGTCACATGCATCTTCAAACGCACACAAGTGATACTCTAACACGTGGAGTTGTGTACTTAGCTTTGAGTGCTGGTCGCGGGGTTGCGCCGAGCCACGATGGTCACTGTCGATGTCGCTGTGAGTGTCAGGGTCATCGGCCCCGTGGTCACTTGACGTAGCTGAGTTGGCGAGGGCATGTGCTTCGGTGAAACAAGCATCGATCACGGCGCCGAGTTTCTGTAGTCGGCTGCACCGAAGGTAGCACCGAAGGTACAGAGTACCAAGAAACTTTTTCTTTGGCATGACTAATACGGCTGTATACTAGTCTACGGAGTTACCACAGGTGTACTGAAAGTCCACAGTCATTCGCCGGGATGACTCGAACTGTAGACTGCACGAGCGGAGAAACTTCCAGCGGAGAGCTTCAACAAAAATACTTGAAGAGTTTGACACGAGTTTGAAAGGTTTCAGCACCAGTTTGTGCGGAATAATGTTTAGTTGGGTACAGTGGGAGAGCTAGGGGTGAGTTCAAACCGCACAAGGATCTAGAGTATTGAACAGTTTCCGTTTCTTTGAAGTGATATGGCACGAGCGAGAACTCGCTGTTGCCCCAAAGTGAAAACGGAAAAGAGTCAACCAAAAAGAACAAGATGGATGCCATGTCGTGATCGACACACGGTGATCTGGGTGTGTGCCCAGAATGGTGAACTCGCGAGGTACTACGTATGTAAGTGAAAAACGAGGAGAAAATAAGGTGAAGCCAGATCACGCCTCCTGTGCATGTAGTAATATGTTGACTTGGTTTGCATATGTGTATAGCTGGAATAGAGTCACGACACCCGTGGTGACACTACTTGTGGCGCATGTTGCTGCGAAGGTAGCAGGTCTGAAAACACCAACAAAACCAGCAAACCGCTTGCCAAGGAAAGAAGGTGCCTGAATTCTGTGCATCATGCTTTTGCTTTTTGTACAGGAATCTCCTGCAGCCCTCTACCCAGCATTGCTGATGGTAATGTACAGCCCAGCCAATCATCACTCACTCCCGGTAGTGTGGCATTAGTCACATGTAATAAAGGACACCGACTGACCGGGAACAACATTCTCACCTGCCAAAAGGATCTCTCCTGGTCACTACCATCGCCAACGTGCACACGTAAGTTTTGTAGAGTTGCACAATGCAATGCAGGTGCGTAATATTGACTAGCTGGATTGCATTTCATTGAGCAACACCTTTTTACATATTGGTTGACGATTTTACTCTCCTACTTCCAGCCCGTGCCATCACACTTCAATAGACAAGTAAGGTACTACAGTGCGTTTCAAAAAATAGACAAAATAAACGCGTGAATGTGCCTCTTCGATCATCATGCTGTATGCTGGAGACAGTGCTAAAATTAGTGGCAGTCCATTCATCAGCATTGCCAGCTGTTCTACTGCGATATACCAGCACACATTTCTTTGTCTGATGTAGATTGTTCACTGACATCCCTCCAGCAATAGGCATATCTCATCATTCGTCATCAGAAACTCATCATTAGGAACTCATCATCAGAAACTCATCATTAGAAACTCATCATCAGAAATTCATCATCAGAAATTCATCATTAGAAATTCATCATAAGAAATGATTCATTAGAAATGATTCAAGCACACAGGGTCGAAAACTGTAGTGCGTATCTGCTATTAGAAGTACAGGGAAAGGGGCTTGATCTAGTGAAAATACTAGTATTGATTGTGCAGGTCTCAGCAGAATGTTTGTACTTCCTCCGCGTCATTAAAATTGTCGCTTCGCACATCGCATTATTTGTGACTTGGGCCGTCTTAGTCAGACTGTCGGAATTGCTGTTTTCTGTGTTCGAACACTGGTGTGACCCTTCCTGCGCAATGTCTACTTGTCACTGAAGCCGTGATGGTCTCGGACTTTGTCGGAGCTCTCTTCCGCACCAAGCAAATTCATCGCGCTCCGCACTATTCTGCCCCGGAGCGCATTTCGTTTTCTGGAGTTCGTGCCGTCCCACATTGTTCGCATGGGCATTCATCAAGACTGCGCGCTCGGGTATAAGAATCCTGGTATCTCTCCTGAATACGAAATGCTAAAGTTGACGATGGCAAGAACAAAGTGGTCTCAAATTCCTAAAATGCAGATAGCTGGTGCTGCTCAGAAGTGAAACCTGGGGCGTCTGCCCGTAAGGAGGATGAAGATGATGATGATGCCGACGTCGCTTCGGCGGCGTTGACGGACGCTTGCGGCGCTGGAAACTTGGTCGGGCAGAGACTACTGTGGTGGCGTTTGCTCTTGCAATAGTAGCAAGAAGAAGTGCTTTTGCAAGTGCGTGCATTGTGTCCGTTCCTCAGGCAGATGTAGCATCTGTCTTTGCTGTGCTGTTTACGTGATGCGGCATCTGGGTACTTTCGACATTCATAAGATGGATGTGATGTCCCGCAGAAGGCGCATGTCCGAGCGCTAGTGGACGTGGCGGCCAAAGAATGTGCGGATGATGCCGCGGCGGTGGATAGACTGTTGGTGGTGGTCGGATCGGCATGTGCATGCGACGACGTCTGTCGAACGGCAGCTTCATGCGCGACTACGTAGTCTCGTAGACTATCGCACAAGCTTGCGACAGACCAAGGTGTGTCGCCCTTCTTGAGCTCCAGCTGTGTCAGGGCATGGCGGGGAAGTTTACAGGTGATGATGGAGACAAAGATGGCCTGGCTGGCGGATTCGCCAAGTGCATCAAGACTGCGTAGATGCATCGTAATGCGATCTAGTTTCGAGCGGAGGGATGACGGATCCTCTGTGGCCGTTGGCAGGTCGCGGAGCGCTGCGTAGTACGCATCCACGTACGTCTGCTTGTTGCCGAACCGGGTCTGCAGTGTTTTCCACGCGATGGCGTAGTTTACATCGGTTATTTGGAGGCCGGTGATGGACGCAAGAGCAGCACCAGACAACAAAGATATCAAATAAGAGAATTTGTCGACGGAAGACAGACACCGAGAGTCGACAGCAGACACAAACATATCACGAAATTCAAACCATTTCAAAACATCACCATTGAATTTCGGAATGGACAGCTTTGGCAGCTTGGATACTTCCGCTTTGGGAGCCAGGGGTGCAGGATTGTGTGCAGGTTGTGTGGACTGCTGTTGTGCCTGTGCATGCATCATGTACTGCTGTTGCTGTTGGTTGGCTGTGGAGATGTCGATGAGGGTTTTCAAATGCTCCTCCAAACGTGATTGGGAGCTGGACTCAACACTGACTTCCGATTTCACTGGAGCGGACGGTGAGGGACTCTGGTGACCTGCAAGAACAGGAGATCGTTTCAAAAGTGGAATTTGTTGGTTCCATTGGATGGAACGGTCCAGGTACTCCGATATCTCCTGCTCCTTGGCCTCGTCAGAGCCCTCCACGTCCGGGCTACCCAATGCACTGGCAAATTCGTCACATGCATCTTCAAACGCACACAAGTGATACTCTAACACGTGGAGTTGTGTACTTAGCTTTGAGTGCTGGTCGCGGGGTTGCGCCGAGCCACGATGGTCACTGTCGATGTCGCTGTGAGTGTCAGGGTCATCGGCCCCGTGGTCACTTGATGTAGCTGAGTTGGCGAGGGCTTGTGCTTCGGTGAAACAAGCATCGATCACGGCGCCGAGTTTCTGTAGTCGGCTGCACCGAAGGTACAGAGTACCAAGAAACTTTTCTTTGGCATGACTAATACGGCTGTATACTAGTCTACGGAGTTACCACAGGTGTACTGAAAGTCCACACTGTAGACTGCACGAGCGGAGAAACTTCCAGCGGAGAGCTTCAACAAAAAGACTTGAAGAGTTTGACACGAGTTTGAAAGGTTTCGGCACCAGTTTGTGCGGAATAATGTTTAGTTGGGTACAGTGGGAGAGCTAGGGGTGAGTTCAAACCGCACAAGGATCTAGAGTATTGAACAGTTTCCATTTCTTTGAAGTGATATGGCACGAGCGAGAACTCGCTGTTGCCCCAAAGTGAAAACGGAAAAGAGTCCACCAAAAAGAACAAGATGGACGCCATGTCGTGATCGACACACGGTGGTCTGGGTGTGTGCCCAGAATGGTGAACTCGCGAGGTACTACGTATGTAAGTGAAAAACGAGGACGAAAAAAAGGTGAAGCCAGATCACGACTCCTGTGCATGTAGTAATATATTGACTTGGTTTGCATATGTGTATAGCTGGAGTAGAGTCACGACACCCGTCGTGACACTACTTGTGGCGCATGTTGCTGCGAAGGTAGCAGGTACAGCCCAGCCAATCATCACTCACTCCCGGTAGTGTGGCATTAGTCACATGTAATAAAGGACACCGACTGACCGGGAACAACATTCTCACCTGCCAAAAGGATCTCTCCTGGTCACTACCATCGCCAACGTGCACACGTAAGTTTTGTAGAGTTGCACAATGCAATGCAGGTGCGTAGTATTGACTAGCTGGATTGCATTTCATTGAGCAACACCTTTTTACATATTGGTTGACGATTTTACTCTCCTACTTCCAGCCCGTGCCATCACACTTCAATAGACAAGTAAGGTACTACAGTGGGTTTCAAAAATAGACAAAATAAACGCGTGAATGCGCCTCTTCGATCATCATGCTGTATGCTGGAGACAGTGCTAAAATTAGTGGCAGTCCATTCATCAGCATTGCCAGCTGTTCTACTGCGATATGCCAGCACACATTTCTTTGTCTGATGTAGATTGTTCACTGACATCCCTCCAGCAATAGGCATATCTCATCATTCATCATCAGAAACTCATCATTAGAAATTCATCATTAGAAATTCATCATCAGAAACTCATCATTAGAAATTCATCATAAGAAATGATTCATTAGAAATTCATCATTAGAAATGATTCAAGCACACATGGTCCAAAACTGTGGTGCGTATCTGCTATTAGAAGTACAGGGAAAGGGGGTTGATCTAGTGAAAATACTAGTATTGATTGTGCAGATCTCAGCAGAATGTTTGTACTTCCTCCGCGTCATTAAAATTGTCGCTTCGCACATCGCAATACTTGTGACTTGGGCCGTCTTAGTCAGACTGTCGGAATTGCTGTTTTCTGTGTTCGAACACTGGTGCGACCCTTCCTGCACAATGTCTACTTGTCACTGAAGCCGTGATGGTCTCGGACTTTGTCGGAGCTCTCTTCCGCACCAAGCAAATTCATCGCGCTCCGCACTATTCTGCCCCAGAGCGCATTTCGTTTTCTGGAGTTCGTGCCATCCCACATTGTTCGCGTGGGCATTCATAAGACTGCGCGCTCGGGTATAAGAATCCTGGTATCTCTCCTGAATACGAAATGCTGAAGTTGACGATGGGAAGAACAAAGTGGTCTCAAATTCCTAAAATGCGCTACTTGTGGCGCATGTTGCTGCGAAGGTAGCAGGTCTGAAAACACGAACAAAGCCAGCAAACCGCTTGCCAAGGAAAAAAGGCGGGGAACTGCTTACCCTACCCCGCTGGAAGGTCGTTACAGTGTACTTGAAAAATGGTAGTTTGCATTATCGCCTGCCACCTGGAGGCATGGATCGCTTGAAAACGAAGTTTCTTGACCTGAATTTGAACGCGGGTGTTGTGTATCGGTAGAAAGACTTATCATGGCTCTTTTTTGTTGTGGTCCTTTCGTTTATTTTGGTTTGTTTTGCGTTCTGCTTTGACTGGTTTTGGTTGCATGTATAGTTTGTACATGATCCAAGTAACGGTTACGTCATTGTCATACGTTGTGTTTTGTTGCGCGCATGCTCGTATGCTGCCATAAATGTTAGTCTTTTTCTTCAGTTTTCAGTTTACCTCGTCGTGTCCGGTCTTCTTGTCTGTCCGTCTCCGTCTTGTCAAGAAATTATGTAGAACTCTTAGTTCAGGTTCGTTGTTGTGTGTGGCGGGTCGGATGGGCAGGGAGGCTGGGCCCCTGACGCCTGGACAACATGTGCGCGTGCACAAAATTTGGCGATGGTGAGCCAATTAAATTATGGTGAAAAAAGCTGACATGTATAAGATCTGGTTTCGTTGGTGGACAGTTAGTCATAACTCGTAACATTTTGTCCTCCTTTTTTCACAGTAAATGAAAATGTATCTATATAATGAGCCAGGGACTACAGAAACCACCCTATGGCACTTTTTTGGCGAAAAAATTCTCTCAAAATGTTGGTATGGTATGGTAATGTGCTCAAACAAAATTTCAAGTTGATTTGCGATGGTAAAGTGTGCCTAACCACCTATTTAACCCTTTGTGTACGGACTGTTCAACTTTCGATCCCCTGGGATCGAAACTTTTCAAATTTTCAATCGATCGTAACTCAGTCATTATGTAAATCAAAGAGAAAACTCCCAGCTGTCCATTGAAACAATCGCTGAAGCGGTCCGATGTGTGGTTCCAGAGTTACGAAGCTCGGAAGTCGAATGGCGGCAAATGTCGCTCAATAGCCGCTCGCGCAAATTTGAATGAGGGATTTCCCAATCATTCTGGGCATGCAGTGATATAGAAACACGTTCAAAATGGTAAACGGACTCATGGCAGTTTGTGAATTTTTTCTGAAGTAACAGTTAGTTGGTACGAGCAAGGAGAGCGAAATGGCTGATGCAAGACGACTTCTGTCGGAATATTGGAGTTGCAGCTAAGACGCTGGGCTGTAGCGCTGGCGTTTTGACCTGCGTGGTGGCAAGCGTGGGCTCAATGTGTTCCTCTTACGACGAGCTTTCCAGGAAGCCCAAGATTGAAAAAATCGTCAACAGGAGACTAAAGTTATGACCCGGATAATTATAGAATTTGAGGTGAGTCGAGATCAAATTCAGTCTGTGTACAATTTTTCAGTACATAAAGGGTTAATGATAATGGCATGTCAATTGAGCGATATAGAGCAAATTTATGTACACAGTTTGTAATAGGTAAACAGTTTCCTCTGAGACAAACTTTTCCCTTGCCTGTATTTCACCTGATGAGAAGGCTTGAAAGTATACTTGTGAAGACCAAAACTTTCAAGATGTTTGTAATGAGCCTGAAGTGTGTCCTTTTTATGAGTATTACAGTTTGTAATATTCTTTGTATATCTTCATTCTTGCTAGTTAGGCAGTTCAAAGGTATAGTGAACTATGCCCTCAGCTTCATCCAGTGACGCCTGCACGTCGTCCACTAAATCTCCGTAGTACTGCCGCTCCTCTTGTGCTAGTGATATGTGCGAATGCAGGGCCTGGGCTCTACACTCCGTCTCTTCCTATGTACGAGTGACACAAATTTTGTCCCGCAGCTTGTCACACAGTGCGCATACGTCTTTCCTTGGCTTCATCAATTTGATGTGTACTGCCTGTCTCCTCCAAATGTGGCAAAATGTCCTGTAATGAACAGGCGAATACTGTGTGACGGTCTTGGTATAGATGTTGTATGCAGACTTCTTGTTCTTGGATGCTGGTAAGTATACTGGAGGGTCCTCAGCACGACCTCGCTCCGCTGCAGGTTGAGGTAGACCGTACATGTTAGCATATGAATAAATAAACTGCACTATATCCTGCTCTATGTCTGCTGAAATGGCTAAGTGCTCTGGTGTTGTCCCAGTCAAGCCTTGGTGTGCCAGGCACCAGTGAACGACTCCTTTGTTTGCCTTTTTCGCGTAACTTTGAGTCACGTGACTTTGAAACGTCATAACTTGATTTTGATATCAAACGTTGTAGGGCGGTTTCTATAGTCCCTGGCTCAAATGACTAAGTCATGCAGAAGGTTATAATTATGCATATCGGAAAGGGGATAAAATGATTGAATCGCAAGACGTGGAGCATGAATTTTATGGAGTATGGACAGAGAGCATGTCATGTTTGTTAGCAACTGTACATAACTCGAATAGTGCAACTTCAGTAAAATGCAACAGCAGGGCTTCACATCGCGTGGTTAAACTATCAAACATCGCCTTGTAATGGAATTGCATGTTGCAGTTCATTATAAAGTAATCAATCTTCTCCTTCGATCTTGTTCAAATAATTCTCTAAATGTACTGATGTTTTGACATCATAGTTTTTCGAAAGATTCAAATAATTTAGTTATCATATGTTGACTCGCTTTGAATCACTGATCAGAGCATGATCATGTGATCTGATCATGCTGTGCGCCATTTTTGCTATGGTTCTTTGATGCGCGTGAGGGCATAAACCTTGTGGCATCAGGCTGGCTTTTGTGGATCTTTTTACTCTCCTTTTAGACTAATTCCTGTAAACAAGCCGTATTTGGGGTCTTGAGTGTGTGGTCGTGAGGGATCGAGGGAGCCTACAGACGGAATGGTAGTGCTCTAGGGTCTGACCGCCGCAGTAGAAAGGAATTCGATTACAGATTTGGTGCCGAAACCCGGGACGCAGAGGATGAGTAAGTTTGTCATCAGTATGTTCGTCGTCGTGAACAACTAATAGTACAACTAGAGAGTATGCGTGGGGATGGAGGTGATCAGGAGAGATGAGGGGCTGGTGGAAGTGGAAGACGACGCGGAGAGGAGGCAGAGAAGGTGGTGGACCGGCAGAAGCTGGGGACTGGAGCCTGGGACGCCAGGTACCGCATGGAGCGTGTGGCTGTGGCTCGCCAGAGGCCAGTGGATGAGTCTGGCATCACCGACTGTGTGTCGTCCTTTGTTGTTCGTCTTGTTGTCTTGCTCGCTGTGTTGTCTGATCGTGTTTCTCTCGCTGTTCAGTTCATTGCTGTGTTGTTGAGTTTGGTTGTCGGTATGTTGCTCCTCTCGTCGTTCTGTTCTGCGTTGTAGATTTATTTTGCGCTGCTGCGCGCATGTTGTTATTTGTTGGAGCTTTGGCTCTCGTGTTTCGGTTGGCCTTGTGTGCCTGAGTTTAGAGCGTCGGCTCTTGTGTCTTGGTTTGGCTCTGTGTCGTGGCCCAGTTTTGTTGTGCTACAATGTAAGCTGTTGGTTGGTTTTGGTTTTGCTGTTTTGCTGTGGTTCCTTTTGCTGTTGTGCATGTGGAACGTGGTGTCGGTTTATTATTTTGTGGAATGTCATCAAGGGGGCAGGTTTTGTGAAATGATGTGTTGTTTTCCTGTGTGATGGCATTCCCCAAACTGTCTCGTCTAGTCGCGTGCATGTGTGATATGAGCATGCGCGATGTTGTAGTCGAGAGTCCTTTTGTCAGTCTTCTTGTTCGTCCATTTGAGTGTTGTCTCCATTTCCGTCTTGTCAATATAAATAATGTAATACAAACCAGTCTTGTCCTTTGTGTCCTGCGTCCCGGGGAACGGAATGGCTGTGATTCCGTTACAACATATGGGTGTAGTATAAGTTTGTTGATGACATTCAGGTATTCATTGCATGAATGGTTATGTCATCAGGCGGTGAGGTGTAGTATAAGTTTGTTGATGACATTCAGGTATTCATTGCATGAATGGTTATGTCATCAGGCGGTGAGGTGTAGTATAAGTTTGTTGATGACATTCAGGTATTCATTGCATGAATGGTTATGTCATCAGGCGGTGAGGTGTAATGGAATTGCATGTTGCAGTTCATTATAAAGTAATCAATCTTCTCCTTCGATCTTGTTCAAATAATTCTCTAAATGTACTGATGTTTTGACATCATAGTTTTTCGAAAGATTCAAATAATTTAGTTATCATATGTTGACTCGCTTTGAATCACTGATCAGAGCCTGATCGGATCACATGATCATCAAGCACCCTATTTTGAAAACTTTCATCAATGCTACTTTCATCGATGCTTGTTTGCTTCATGACGCAATATGAAGAATGTCGCACCACATCAGAGGGAATCATTTGTTTGTTTCTTTGCCTATTGCTATGTAAATCTGTTTCCCAGTGATAACCTGCAACACTCCCTCTCCACCGTTTCATGGCAATGTCACTTATGTGGCACTGAATGTAAACAGTGCAGCCAGCTACACTTGCAACAAGAATTACGTACTTCAAGGACCATCTGCAGATGTTTGTAATGAGAGTGGTGTGTGGTCTTATGGAGCTCCGCGTTGCAATCGTGAGTACATAGTGCATGTCAGTTACTTAAGATAACTGTCCTTGCCCCCTTCAATGTCCTATGTACGTGCATGTGCAGCCCGCACAGCACATGCACATACTTGAATCGGTTATACTGGTCCTAGAGTTTTCGAGACAAGCCACGGTACAGCGCCTGCTCATTAGTCGTCAGTTTGTCCTAGTCTCCATACCATTGTCTTTTCTTATTCTTTTCGAGCTGGTTATGTGAACATAGTAAAAAATTAAAAGATTAAAAAGCCACTACGAACTTACAAGTTGCGACTTCGGCGGTATTAGTCATGAAGTTGGTATTGAGCAGGGAGTGGTGCTTTCTTTCAGGTTTGCCGAGCGGAAGGTGCGACGTGCTCCTCGTGTGCTCCGGATGGCAGTCGTGAGTCAGTCAAGTGTCAAGTTCGGCGAGAAGCGTGTGCTCCTCGTTGGAGCAACCAACTACATAAAAAAGCCATTGTCAACATAATGACACTAGGGGATTGTGTACTACTGTACAAGGGGAAATATTAGTCTGGAATTTAACTTCGTCTTTTCCGTCCGAAGAGCATTCGGACTACAAATTCCGGACTAATGTCGATTTTTCCAGCTTTTCAATGCACTCTTGTAGTCCATGGACGAAACTTTTGAACTTTCAACAGGACGAACTCCCTTTCTTTGTAGTTGGACGAAAATATTGACCGGCGAAATGTTCTGCCTGTACAGTATTGTAATTCCGGTTAACCCTGGGATGCTGAGAAACACAGGGCCTTTGCAGCAATCTCCTGGGCATTCCAATTCCTGATTTCATTCTATAGTTGTGGTTTTACACTGATAGTGGCATACAATCATTGTGTAATGTGATCGTGTTATTGACAAGACACATGCCAGCTGTACATGTTACACATCATTGTGTACATGTCACGCTATAACGACACGAGGAGGTTTGTCTCTGCCACCGTGTGTGTGTGTGTGTGTGTATGTGCATGTGTGTGTGTGTGTGTGTGTGCATGCGCGCGTGTGTGTGTGTGTGTGTGTGTGTGTGTGTGTGTGTGTGTGTGTGTGTGTGTGTGTGTGTGTGTGTGTGTGTGTGTGTGTGTGTGTGTGTGTGTGTGTGTGTGTGTGTGTGTGTGTGTGTGTGTGTGTGTGCGTGCGTGCTTGTATGTGTGTGTACCGTAGACCTACACATTTCCACTGGGCTTAGAGCCAGCGTATCGTTAACGTGCAGTTGATCGTGTCTCTGCTTCTCACCAGGAATAATGTGTGACAGTGTTCCGCTTGTTGCCAATGGCTACTTCCGCATGATACCTGCTAACGCCAGCAAAGGAGCCACTGCAAATCTAGTTTGCTTCCCAGGATACGAGGCAATGTCTGGCCCAGCAACTATTACTTGTGACAGCGATGGGGAGTGGGAAAATGGTTCCATTCCTCCAAGGTGTACAGGTACGCTAACATTTATCCAAGAAATACTGTTTCATGATGTACTTGTCTAATTGCTCGCAAACTCCAACGCAGCCACTTACACGTATACACTTCACTTCTCAACTCCGAAAACGGTCTCTTCACTGCGATTCAAACCAAAATTGAAATTGACATTACACCAAATTTTCGGGCCTGGCCCATCAACAAGGGTGCTTCATGATATGAAGACTTTAGCCACTTCTTGAAGTAAATTATATTTAAAAAATAGAACCAACATGATACTCGTTATGAATGACAGTCCACTGAGATATAGTATACAGTCAGAAAGTGTATTTCTTGCACATGTCGTAGGATAGCCGAGTTTATTCTTACGGTCCCTGGCCACATGCCAGTCGTAATGAGTTGTTTTTATGGAACGAGTTCATTTCTAAAAAATTGGCTGTGAGCAACACTGGCTCACACTCAAATAACTGCTTTTCACCAGAAAAATACTGTATTTCAACGTTTCGGTCATGAAATAACCATCATCAGGAATGAAGTGGGCACACCGGTTAGGATGGGTTAATATATGAGGAGCGCTGCGAACTGATAACAAATCACACCTGCATGCACTATGAGTGCATTTCTGTTGGAGCAAACTTCGGCTATAAAGAACTAATACTCCTACACAATGATGTTCACTATATCAGGAGTATGATGTTCACTATATCAGGAGTATGATGTTCACTTTATCAGGAGTCAATCGTATTTTATTCTGCTGCTCAGACGATGGGAAGCCACATGTTTCATCTGACAGCGATGATCAAGTAATGAAAATAACTGTCTAGCAAGGTGACAGGGGGTACGGATGAGCACTGATAGCCAGGCCATCACTAGAGTCGGACGTCGTTTAACCGCACACATCCATTTTCCACAAAATATCCCCCGGATAGGCGAGGGAACCGAACAACCAAATACACATATCGTATGTATGCGCTACATAATTATGCTGTAAATCGGTAACCAACGATTTTCTTGCAGATGGCGAGGGATCCGGATAAAATAGGACCGAATAAGCGAGGTCCGAATGTACAATGAACTAAAGATTCTTTAACGATGAACAGGACCCTACTGAGAGCCGTGTGGAGAACAGCATGAAACAATGAACGTCGATGTGCTGACGCACTGTGAGCAACTGAAGAGAGCTCAGCTGACATCAGTGTTCCAAATCAGGCATCAAAGATGTGTGTGTGTGTACATCAGGAACGTAGCAGCCGGTCCGGCTGGTCCGGCTTTGGCCGGACCACTTTTTTTTACATAATGCCCAAAGTGCCCAGAACGCAGGATTTTGCACCCTAATTTCCATTTTTTCCCCCGGGGAGACCCCCACCACCCCACCCCTTCAGCCGGACCACCTCCAACAGTGGCGCTACGTGCCTGCAACTGTTATGGGGTTGGTTTGGTGAAAACAGTACATGACTATATTTTGATCGTGCTGTGCCTGAATTCTGCACATTATAATGCTTTGCTTTTTGTTCAGCAATCTCCTGCAGCCCTCTACCCAGCATTGCTAACGGTGGTGTGCAGCCCAGCCAATCACCACTCAGTCCCGGTAGTGTGGCATTTGTCACATGTGATGCAGCACACCGACTGACCGGGAACAACATTCTCACCTGCAAAGACGATCTCTCTTGGTCACCATCACCAAAATGCACAGGTAGGTTCTGTTGATTTGTGGTCCGTGTACTGTGGCGGATTGTCATGAAACACAATCTTCATCATGCATGTCCTAACAGAGTTAATGTATGCCAGCTCGTTTGCGAAGGATGTATTTGTTTGCGTATGTTCACCTTCAGCACGCACATGTCCCGCTCCGACACTTCATAATGGTGTAGTTACTGGGATCACACCTATGTCATACAGTGTCTCCTGCAACAGTGGATATAAGCTAATTGGACTGAGCATCGTATACTGTATCGACAACACGACGACGACACCTCAGCCCCATTGCAGCCGTAAGTAGCATAATCTGCATTCCGTGCATATTAATTGTAGAAAATCCGTACCATTGGCTGGTGTCATGCAATAATAATAATAATAATAAAACAGGTCGCGTAATGAAGCAGCATAACGATAGATGTGCAAAGTCATGATGCCTGGTCCGCTTCTGTCCTGGGTTCACTACCCCGTGCGTTGCAGCCGCGAGCAAAACCAGCTCAGGCTGAGAGTTCCCTCCATGATTGCTTGTCCAAAGCGCGCATTCTGAGCCCACTCAGATCAGTCATGGTCTTCAGTGGCATGTCTCTGGCAGCTGTGCTTGCCTTGACTGCCGTGGCCAGGTTCGATTTCGGGCGTCCACGCACACCGGTGACATCTCGACGGAAGTAGTTGTCCATTGCCTGCTGTGGCGGGGCATCTGAGGGCATCCTCAGAACATGACCCAACATCCGGAAACGGCGGACAGCAACGGTGTGCGAAAGTGGCTGTGTGTGTGCTCTGGAATATAGGTCTTTGTTGGAGATGATGGCGGGATACCTAATTCCGAACAAGTTCCGTAGTTGACGTCTATGGAAGGCGTTCAGCTTCTCCAGTGCAGCCTCTGTCAGTCCCCAGGTTTCGCAGTTGTATAACAGTGTTGGTAGGACGATGGCATTGTAGAGACGAAGCCTGGTTTCCTCGGATACAAGTTGACGTCGTATCCAGAGCGAATACATGCGGCCATACGATGTTGATGCTTGGTCCATTCGTCGGCTCAAGTCCTCCTCTTCCCCCAAGAGAGAGCCAAGTTGCTTCGATCTTCGCCATTCGGTGGTGGAGGCAGAGATGTGAAGCCACTCTGTTTTGCTGCTGTTAACGTTGAGTGACCAGTCACCCAGGCCGTCAGCTATCACGGGTAGGGAGTTGGCAAGCCATTGTCGCTCAGTCGAATAGAAGGAAATGTCATCGGCATATCCTGTTTCCTGTGGTATTGCTGCATCAGTGTCTGGCCGTGGTGGTAGTTTGCTTCGAGTCTCCCTCAGTGCTGCTTCCAGATAGCAAACAAACAGAACCGGGCTCAGCCCATCACCCTGTGGTGTACCTAGCGTGCTAACAAACGCCTCCGCTGAATTGGCACCCACTTTCACAGAGAGTGTTGTACCATACAGCAAATGGTGAATCAGGCAAGCCTCGTCAGGTCCGGTAATCTCTGACATAACAGCAAGGAGCTTTGTGCGGCTAATGGTGTCGAATGCTTTCGACATGTCGAGGCCAAGGACGTGGCAATCCCACACGAAGTGGGTGGCCTTAGCCGAAATCCAGCGCTGTGTCCACACCACATCGGCAGTGCCACGGCCAGGCCTGAAACCAGACGAAGTGGATCCAAGATAATGCGACACACGTGGTGTGATACGTTTGAGCACAACGAATGAAATGACCTTGCGCAGGGTGTTCAGCAATACAATCGGTCTCAGGTTTGCAACTGGTCCCCGCTGATGTATATGGCATACTTCCGTATATGGTGCAGCTCCCGCACCCCGTATGCACCCGCCTAGAGCTCCTGCTTCCATATGCGCTCGTACACACTTTCCTTGGTGTTCGTACACACTTCCCTTTCGTGTTCGCACACTGCTTGGAATGTTGTTCTTCGTTTGTTGTCCTTCTTGCTAGTTGTGAATAAACTCTATCTGACACCACATGGCGCAGTGAACATTTCGTCCTGTAGTTTCCATTCTGTCCACACCAACCTAGTTTGTAGTGTCTTACCTGGCCCAGTAGCAGTGTAGCACTCCGTTGGATTTGGATTAGATTACCATGCAGTTAGTTTGTTAGTTCGTTTTAGATAGGAGTGTTGTTCAATTTCTTTCGTAGGACGTAGTCGTGCGAGCTGTCACAACGAGCATTTGTGATCAGCATGGCGAGCAGCGATCCCGCAGCACCTTCTGGTAATGGAGTGCCTGACGTCGCCACGCTCCTGCAGCTCCTGACAACTCAGGCACAGGCGTCTGCACTGCGAGATCAACAGTTTCAGACCCTGATGGAAAGGATGTCCAACCAGACCAGTACTAGTTCTACAACCCCACCCGCACCCAAGTCTGTGTCCGCAGAACGACCAGTATTGTTATCTACTGCCACAATGGCAGAATTTACCGCTTGGGAGGAGGCCTGGCGTGACTATGCGCAATGCCAATGTCTCGCCAGCCACGACCGCCATACACGTATGTCAGCGTTCCGCCAGGCCCTAGATGAGGACCTGCGCCGTTTCATCCGAGAAGGCATTATCGCCTTCCCGGAAGACGCTGACATTGCTGATGCCATCCCGGTCCTCCAGCAGTACATCCGGCGGCAGAGGAACCCGCTGCTCGACCGAATCGAATTTTACAAGAGACGGCAGCAGCGTGGGGAATCATTTGACTCCTTTTATACGGCCCTCCGTGAACTGTTTCACGCGTGTGACTTTTCTGGGTGTTCAGTATGTCATAACTGCAACCAGGCGATGTGCAACCCCTGCAAGGCAGGCCTGTTGAAATTCAACAACGACATACTACGTGACCGCATTGTGACAGGCGTATTTGAGGACGACGTGCGTCACAAGCTGCTGGCCCTCCAGAACTTGGATCTGGAGGGAACCGTGAAGCTCTGCCGTGCTGAGGAAGCAGCCTGCCAAACTTCCTCTGGCATTCCCTCCAGTGGTCACGTGCACGCAGCTAAGAAATCATCTTATAAACAGCAGAAGGCGAGCCGGCCCGCTCCCGTGAAGTCTACACCAGACAAGCCCGCCGGTGACAAGTGTCCCAGCTGTGGTCGCAGTCCCCACACCAAAGGCACATGTCCTGCGAAGTCACGCAAATGTAACGGATGTCAACGTGTCGGACATTTCCAGTCCATGTGCCCGCACAAAGGCAAACCAACAGCATCCGGCAAAGTCGGCCAACTTAAGTTGCAACGTGCCTCTGTTCGACATGGTCTAGAACTCAGTGTCCACACGCAGCTCAACACAGAACCGACCGCCGAAGCCATGACATGGATTCCAGACACCGGCAGCGATGTTGACGCCATTGGGCCAGCACATCTTTCCCAGCTACGTGGCTTCCCTGAGAACCTTGCCGTCGATTCCGACACTGTTTCAGCAGCAAACGGCACCTCTCTGGTTAGCCTGGGAAAGATTTCTGCCACGCTCTCCATTGGCTCAGCCCAGCACACCACGGTACTTCATGTGTATGAAGACCTCGACGAGGCGCTGCTGTCATGCCAATCTCTCCGTGCTCTTGGCATTCTCCCTGAGTCCTGGCCGCGGATCTCCCGTGTGAAGTCCGAACCCAGTAGTGCAGACATTGCTGATGTTAAGGCTCAGCTGATGCAAGAGTTTGCTGATGTATTCGACGACTCCCAATTGAAGCCCATGGCTGGTCCTCCCATGGAGATAAAGCTTCAATCTGACGCCACACCAACTCGTGTTCATGGTGCCCGCGCAATCCCATTCGCATTCCGAGATCAGATAAAATCTCAACTGGACGATATGGTGATCAATGGAATTATTGAGCCAGTCACTGAACCGTCAGACTGGTGCCACCCGATCGTCATCGCAGATAAGAAGTCTTCTAACGAGAAGCGCCTCACCGTTGATTTGCGTAAACTCAACGACCAAGTCTGCCGACCAACACACCCAGCTCGTACTCCGCGTGACGCCGTGACAGCTATTGGTAAAGCCCGTTTCTTCACCACACTCGACGCTCGTCATGGTTACTGGCAAATACCCCTGTCCGACGACTCGAAGCCGCTCACGACATTCATCACGCCCTGGGGTCGGTATCGCTATTGCCGCAACCCTCAAGGTCTGTCCTCAGCAGGTGACGAATTCAACTGCCGCACAGACGCAGCATTTGACCGCCTCGCTAACTTCGTCAAAGTCGTTGATGACGGCCTAGTACATGACGTCGATTTTCAAGACCACGTCACCCACGTTCGTGACGTCCTTCACCGTGCCCGTGAGCATCACATTACGCTCAGCCCACACAAGTTTGTATTCGGCGCTAGTGAAGTACAGTTCTGCGGATTCGTCATCAATGCTGATGGTTATGCCGTTGATGGTAGCAAGACATCTGCCATTCGCCAGTTCGAAGTGCCCTGCAACCGCACTGACCTCCGCTCATTCTTCGGTTTGGTCAACCAATGCAGCGACTTCACACCGCGCATTGCTGAACTAAGTGAGCCGCTTCGCCCACTCCTGAAAACCAGCAATGAGTTCGCCTGGGATCAGCAGCACACCATAGCATTCGAAGCCGTCAAAGCCATCCTGACTGAGTCACCAGTGTTAGCTTTCTTCCAGCCTGGCAAGCCTCTCCGTCTCGAGACTGATGCATCTGTGAAGAATGGCCTCGGATTTGCCCTATGGCAACAGCATGATGACCAGCAATGGCACCTCATCCAGTGTGGAAGTCGTTGCTTATCTGACGCTGAAACAAGGTACGCTGTAATCGAGCTCGAGTGCCTCGCAGTCGTCTGGGCAGTGCACAAGTGCCGCTTGTATCTATCTGGTGCACAGTTCTCCCTAATCACCGACCATCGTCCGCTTGTACCGATTATCAACAGCTACACCCTTGACCAGATTGAGAACTCTCGTCTACTCCGATTGATCATGAAACTTCGTCCGTATCAAGTGAAAGCATCGTGGCGTAAGGGTTCAGAGCACGCATTCGCAGACGCCCTCTCACGACATCCTGTATCAATCCCGACTAGTGATGATGAACTTGGAGAAGATCCAGCACTGTCCTGCCGCAGTATCCGTATCTATCTACTCCAAGGTGGTCCCCAGAGTCTCCAGTTCACTAAGCTCCGTGCCGCAGCAGCATCTGATCCTGACTACCAGATGCTACTCGGGTATATCCAGAACGGATTTCCCTCAGCACAAAAGCAGCTGCCCGAGCCTCTTCGTGCGTATTGGAACGTGCGTGAACATTTGTCCACCGACAATGGCATAGTCCTGAAAGGTCTACGCATAGTCGTCCCAGCCTCTCTGCGTGCGTCAACGCTGATCGACCTTCACGCAGCCCACCAAGGTCTGACCCGTACCAAACGACGTGCCCGTCAGACAGTGTATTGGCCCGGAATGAACAGTGAGTTAGACACGCTAGTCCGCAGCTGTGATGCATGCCGTGAATTTCAGCCGTCTCAGTCTGCCGAACCGCCCATTTCTGACCGCAAGCCCACTTTGCCATTCGAAAGTGTTAGTGCTGACCTTTTCAGTTGCCAAGGTTGCGAGTATTTGGTATTCGTCGACCGCTTAACCGGATGGCCATGCATAGCCAAGCTTGGTCACTCAGCCACGTCAGCTGACGTCATTCGTCATTTCGCAGGTGGTTCCCAGATGTAGGCGTACCACAGGTCATTTCAACGGACGGCGGTCCTCAGTTTGCGTCTCACAGATTTGCTGAATTTTGCGAGCGCTGGGGAATCCGTCATATCAAGTCGTCCCCTCACTACCCACAGTCGAACGGACATGCGGAAGCAGCCGTAAAGGCAATGAAGTACCTGGTGGAAAAGACTACCAATGACGGTAATCTAGACACCGATGCTTTCCAGCGTGGCCTTCTCGAGTGGCGCAATACTCCTGGCACTTCGGGAAAGAGTCCTGCCCAGTTACTGTATGGTCGCCCACTCGTCTCCTTCGTTCTCGCCCAATGGAGCCAGTTCGACTCCCACTGGCAAGACACCGCATCTGACATGGATGATGTTGATCGAGTAGACCAGCCTCCCAGTCAGCCTCACCGAGAGCTTCCCCACTTGTCTATCGGGACGCACGTTGACATTCAGCACCCAAAGACAAAACGGTGGTCTTCCCGCGGCGTTGTCGTGGCTATCGGTGACCACCGCGACTACTACGTCAAGCTACCGAGTGGACGCGTATATTGGCGCAACCGTCGCTACCTCCGCCCGTACCGCCCTCCTACTCCAGCTTCAACAGCCATGCCTGCATCGTCTCCCGTACCCGACGCTGCACCACAAGCAGTCCCTGTGACTCAGTCGTCGCCACAGTCAACTGTTCAGGTACCACCTCGAACAAGCCAACGTCCCCGGCGACAGAATGTCCCCTTTAACATTATTTCAACGCGTGGACAATCGTACAATTAACACTCGCTCTGTTCAGTTGTTGATGTCCATTGTACCTATTCAATTGTCATTCCCATTGTTTCGCAGTTGAAAACCTTCATGTATATAATTTTTGCAATTATCTCTTTTACAAGTCTGTTGGAAGTTGCTGTTGCTCCGCGACATGTCATTTGCTACGCACATGCAATTTTCACATTATTTTTTGTTGATTAGATAAACACTTGTACGTTTTTATCTTAGGAGGGGCATGATGTATATGGCATACTTCCGTATATGGTGCAGCTCCCGCACCCCGTATGCACCCGCCTAGAGCTCCTGCTTCCATATGCGCTCGTACACACTTTCCTTGGTGTTCGTACACACTTCCCTTTCGTGTTCGCACACTGCTTGGAATGTTGTTCTTCGTTTGTTGTCCTTCTTGCTAGTTGTGAATAAACTCTATCTGACACCACACCCGCGCCTTGTTAGGTTTTGGTAACGGTATCAATATGCCTGGACCAATAACACTACACAGGTGGTCGCCCCTGGTGATGCTGTTGTTGATCATGGTGGTGATGATCGGGGAGATGTACTCAGCACCGTATTTGAGGAGTTCTGCGCATACACCATCCGGCCCACATGCTTTCTGATTTCGCAGTCGTCTCAAAGCCGCCTCTACTTCTTCGGTGGAAACGGGCGTCTCCAGTGTGTGCGGAGCTGGCGGTGGCAGCAGGTCATCAGAAGTGTTGAACTGCCCCTGATAGTGATCACGTATGCGAGATGCCTTTTCCTCATCGCGCATGAGGATGTGACCATCAGCCGACTCGACGAAGAGCTGCTGCGGCTTGCCACGTTTGAGCTGGGAGGCTGCTATAAACATTTGCGCGGAGGTTGGAGCGCTCTCAACCGCCTCGGCAATTCTGTCCAGGCGAGAGTTGGCTTCGGTCTGTTGGATATTACGGATTTCATGCATGACACGATTGCGCTCCTTCTTCAGCTGCGCAGCATCATGGTGTCCGGACTCAGCTAATATTCGCAGTTCCCGTTGCCGCAGTGAAAGCCGAGCAACCTGTGCGTTTGGTTGAACGAAACGGTTCCTAGCTTCGGATCGGTGCAGATGACCAATGGCGGTGTCTGCTGCAAATAACTGGTGGACACTAGAGCTTAAGGGAGACACTTTTGATAACAGGTACTAGCATCTGATAGGTTTGATATCACACTGGACTACTGCATCGGGCAGCTAGAACAACGCGAGAAAAAAGTAGAAGGAAATGATTGTGTCTGCTCCCGACGGGAACTCACGGCGGCCACTAGCTCTCAGTGAACAGCTAGGTAGTGAATGATAAAACAGAGAGGTTCCAGGCAGTCCTAACAGAGAGGTTCCAAGCAGTGCAATAGAGTGCTTGATGCCCAGAGGCAGAGCTTGTTCCAACAAGATTAAGATGGTGGACAACTAGTGGATCTCGGAGTAAAAGCACTTTCTCTTTTCTTCGTGTTGTAATGAACAATAAAGAGATGTGTGCAGAGATTTATATATTTGTGTTATCGCAAATTATGTTTGTCGTGGGCATTATCATAGTGCAGTGTAAATTGAAAAAAGTGAGAAGTTATTCTGCTGGCTACACATGGTAGGGCAGTGCCAACATGCACAGTTCCACACTGATTCCCTCTCTCTTTTCTCTCTCTTTCTCTTTCTCTCTCTTCTCTCTCTCTCTCTCTCTCTCTCTCTCTCTCACTCCGGCTCTCTCTCTTTCTCTTTCTCCATCTCTTTCTCCATCTCTTTCTTTCTTTTCTCTCTCTCTCTCTCTCTCTCTTTCTATATTTCTTTCCCTCTCTTTCTCTCTCTCTCTCTCCCCTCTCCCCTCTCTCTCTCTCTCTCTCTCTCTCTCTCTCTATTTCTCTCTCTCTCTCTCTTTCTCTCTCTCTCTCTCTCTCTCTCTCTCTCTCTCTCTCTCTCTCTCTCTCTCTCTCTCTCTCTCTCTCTCTCTCTCTCTCTCTCTCTCTCTCTCTCTCTCTCTCTCTCTCTCTCTCTCTCTCTCTCTCTCTCTCTCTCTCTCTCTCTCTCTCTCTCTCTGGGGGGGGGGGGGGGGGGGGGCATCAGTTTTCTGGCCAGAGTGCTGTGATTTCAATTTCAATCATTTTCACATGTTGCTATCTGTGTGTTAATACAATTTCCAGCAATAACCTGTGATGCCCCTTTGCCACCCTATCACGGTAACGTGAGTTATTCCACACTCAATGTGAACAGTATGGCCGGATACACGTGTAACGAGGGGTATACGCTTCAAGGTACACCCAGTCTGGCTTGTACTCTGAATGGTATTTGGTCGGATGAAAAACCTGTCTGCATACGTGAGTGCAATCACCGTAAACTCGTGCATTTAAGGACATTTCTTGTTTTCGAATACAGGAGCACTCTCGCTTATAAGAACATGCACTTATAAGTGAATGAAAATCACAAAGCCACATGAGGTCCATCATGGTTCCATTGTACTGGCATTCACCAATAATATGCATACTTGCACATGTACATGTTGATGCGATGTTTGTCTCTGGCATATAGGACCATGGTCTTGTAATTGAACGAAATTGCACTTGTGAAAGCACCGAAAACAGCGACTTTTTCGATTATAAGACCATGGTCCTATATCTGCGAGATTACGGTACTCATTAAGGGACGTTTAGCCACACATCTCCGATATTCGCACTTTTTTTTCGGGGTGAGATTTTGCTAAAAAGGGCAGCACTTTGAGAGTACACTAGTATATGTGATACCTGCACTGTATGCATGCAGTACAGCAATGCGCTGGACTGTTTGGATGTAACGTTAGTACAGCAATGCGCTGGACTGTTTGGATGTGAGCACATCTTTCTCGGTAGTTGTATGCAGGAGAGGGAGAGAGAGAGAGGGGAGAGAGAAAAGAGAAAATGAGATAGAGAGAGAGGGAGATAGAAAGAGAGGGAGGGGGAGAGGGAGAGAGAGAAAAGCGGAGCGTGGGTTTCCTGGCAGTAGCGTAAGTGTTCCTGGGCAAACTGGAGCTAGAGTCAGCAGGGGATCAGGAAGCTTCTCCGCCTCCAGTGCATGTACCGACAAAGTATTGTAAAGCAGGTTATTTTCAGTGTGACTTTAGTTTCGGTGATTTCGGTGGAAATACCATACACCTAAATTTAGATTGCACAAAATTGGCACATTAGTATGTGCTGTGTATGAAGGGAATTCTGGTGGCCAAATTCTAAGTTACACCTGAAACCCATCAGGACCCTGACACTGAAATTGTATTACACCTAAATTTACATGTTAGGTGACAGCCTAATGGTGGATAAACTTTCGGATCATAAGAACACCTAATCTTATTGTCAGACATGTTCTGGGGTTCTGTGGGGAGGTAATACCCTGTTCTGGAGTGCATGGTTAAAATATGAGCTGTCATGTTTTCCTGGGAGAGCTAGTGAGGTTGTGACACATGTAGTGAAAAATATACGAGATTGTCATTGCTTTCCAGGAAGTTGACATGGCACTCTGTGGTGGTGGTGTCAATATGTTTGCCTTTTTTCTTTCTTTTCCATGTTTGTTATGTCAATGCTTCCAGTAGGTACAAACATTAAGTTAGCTATTGACCCATTTTGAATTGTTTTGTATGGTTGTTGAAGACCCAAAAGAAACCAATCTGCAAATTTTGAGAGGAACAGGCAAACCAGCAAACCTCCGTTTATTGTTTTCTCAGACATTTTCTCTTAATAAATACACCAGGCCCTCGTTTAGCCCTCTACCAACACAGATGTGTACATTGTGTTATGTCTTGGCTTCCTTGCAGCTCAGCAATGCCGCAGCCCTCCCAACATCACTAATGCCGTCGTATTGGCTGACCGAACAAAATCCTATGTATTTGGTGATGGTGTGTTTGTACAATGTAACACTGGACATAGTGGTAGTGGCAAAATCAACTGTACATCAGCTGGAACATGGAGCAGCCTGGCTTGTTCTGGTGAGTGTTGTGCTCCAAGTATGGTCTACCTATTTATTGAATTCGGAGGGTGAGCCAATTTAATTATGGAAGAAGGGCAAAATGTTACTAGTTATGACCAACTGTCCACCAACGTAACCAGATCTTAATTATCCAGTCAGCGAGTGCGACAAAATGGCACATCACTGGCAAGGAGTACTGAGACATTCAGCGATGTGACACCTAGCTCTGACACTTCTCCAAGGCGCAAACCAACAACCTTCCAACTTGGAAGACTCAGGTTCGGAAAGGGCCAAGAGGGGAAGGAAAGCGCAACGAAGAAGAACACGAGGTATACCCCACAGCAACAAAGAATGCCGAAAGTTACTGGATGATGACGAAACTAGTAAGACTATTGGACGTACCGGCCTTACTACAGCTCTACAACGCAAAGCAACAGACCACCCAACTTGGGAGGCTTAAGTTTATGTAATAAACATAGAAAGGGGAAGCTAAGCGAAGTCATCATCCACATACTTTCGGCTTTCTTTGTTGCCGTGGGGCGTAGCTCGTGCTCTTCTTCGTTGCCCTTTTCTTCCCCTCTTGGACCTTTCCAAACCCTGAGCCTTCCAAGTTGGAGGGTTGTTGGTTTATGCCTTGGAGAAGTGTCAGAGCTAGGTGGCAGGTCGCTGAATGTCTCAGTACTCCTTGTTAGTTTTGTGCCATTTTGTCGCACTCGCTGACTGTACATGATCTGGTTACGTTGGTGGACAGTTGGTCATGACTCGAAACAAGTCATTTTGTCCTTCTTTTTTACCTATTTATTCTCGAAATATTGCCAAAGACGTGAATTTGTATGTGTGTTTAATGTTTATGTATGTGGTAGGGCAGTCATCACGTGATGCGCCATGCCTGGTACACGATTCCGTACATGTCCCTTACGGCACCATAAAAGAAAGTTGGCCAAATATTCAAATAGGGTGTTCAACGGCAAATAACCACACACCATTTGGCGAAACAAAGCAACAAGACAGAAATGAGGACAAGGGGAATGGCAGGAGTGGGGAGAGGGAGGGACAGTTCTCTTTTACTGTTGTCTGTATGATGCTGGCACTGACATACACCCTAACTTATTATGATCGTGGCATTCTTTTTCCCTGCAGCTCAACCATGCCCTAGCCCACCCAACATCACTAATGCTGTTGTAATGGCTAATCCAACAAAATCTTACGTGTATGGAGATGGCGTGCTGGTACAATGTAACACTGGATATGCTGGTAGTGACAACATAACCTGCACAGCTGATGGATCTTGGAGCTTGCTGATGTGCTCAGGTAATTGATCCGTGTTTAACATTCCGAAAGCAGTCCTTGCCCGAATATCTGGAAAAATCTTCAACTCGAGATTTGATTGACTGGTGTAGGCGAGAGGATGATAAAAGAGTGTTTTGGTATGATTGTGTGGATAATGTGAATGCTACAGTGGAGTCTTGTCATCGAGAAATACTTAGCTCCATGAAGAGCAACATGCTGCCGTCCATTGTGCAGTGCATGCAGTGGATTGCACTTGACAAGAAGGGAGGAGGGATTTTATGGGATCGAGTATTTCCTGTAGAAAGAGAGAGAAGTGCGTAGTCAGTGTTTGGAGTGCATCCATCACAACTGTTGCTATGGCTATGGCTATGCTATGGCTATGGCATGAGTTGCTATGGCATCGATAAGCAAGTTGTTCTACTAGTATCTGCCACTATCATGAAGCTCTGTGTATATAACCCGTAACCAGAATGGTTAGGAGTTGTACATATATACATACATACATCATAAGGCTCTCAGCTCCTGTTTAGTGGCTGGTTTTGCAGCAGTTATTATTTATGCCAGCTTTACTTGAACATACATAATTATCATTAATTTTGTCAGAAATGATGGTGGTTAACGCATACATATGTACTATGGAGAAAATATCGGGAGCTGCATGTGGGACCTTTAACCATCAATGCATTCCGCACTTGTAGTTTTGTTCTTAGTTTGTCGTGGGTTTGATCTATTCACCTCCCACCGCTAAGGGGCTGCGTCTGTGCCTTGATCCTAGAGGGTCTGGCGTTCCTGAGGATGAGCAAAACTCAGCCCCCAGCCAAATCTCACACAAACCGTGACATATATTACCGGTATATTTTTTGTTGTTGCAGCAATCACTTGTGGACCACTGACAAGTCCTGACAATGGAATGATATCTGTGGATGGTCATACATTCAGTGCTGTAGCATCATTCGCGTGCAATGCTGGTTACAGACTTAACGGTTCTGCAAGCAGAGTATGCAGTCAGCATGGATCATGGTCATCCACCAACCCTACTTGCACTAGTAAGTGACCTATTTAGGCTGGCTCTTTAAGGCGTTGTAGTTCGTGTGCAGGTCTAGCCTCATTTGTAGATAACCCGCAGAGTTCCATTTTTTTGTCTTGTTATGAGTATTATCAACTATCAAGTCATGAAGGTATGTGTTTCAGGCGACAGGGGATTTTTGATTTTTGCCTACTAATGAGGTTTGTCTTGTAACCGATGTCGTACTGTACGAGGGTAGACCTGTATGATGGGCAGCAGGGAACCAACACACGTACACATGTATACACACATACACACATGCACGTACACACACATATACAGGAATACATGCACACACACACACGCGCACGCACGCACGCACACACACACACACACACACACACACACACACAATGGTGAGGGTAAGGTTCATCACGAATTATTTGGGAAAACCACGTGAGTATTGAGTGCTCAATAAATAACGGGCAGGCTCACAACTGCAATCCAATCATCTACAGTTGGCTCCTTCATGCCAGGCTATAAGCTCTCAGGTATGTCAGTTTGAGCACTCTGGCAAGATACGTTCGGGCCTGATTGGTAATATTTATTTCCATTGCTATCAGGTTCGGCCTCATTTCCTCTGTGCTGCGCTGATAAGTTCACAAAGAACGAAACAGCATGCTGTCCGCAGATTGAGTATAGCTCTCAAGTATCTGTGGGTTGCAGCATGGCTGGAAAAAAATCTTCGGCTCACACATACGTACTAGCGCACCTAGTTTTGCTGAGTACAGACCATAACTCTGTGGGTGTTTAAACTTCAGTTCCGTACGAAAGTCTGTTTGCAACCACCCGGAAATTGTGTGTGTGTGTGTGTGTGTGTGTGTGTGTGTGTTTGATTATTCCGCAATGAGCATGTGTAGGTGCATAATGCACTAAACGTTGTATGCCCCACGTCTGGTCCTTGGAAGGACATGACAGTTGCGGAGGCGAAAGACATAATAATTATAATTATCTCAAAATGTGTGACCTTGATAGTAGTATCTGCTTGTTGCTGGGGATCAATGTCTTTCAATAAGACAATAGCACTGGGCAACAGTACCTTCACTAGTTCCAAATTCACGTACTATTAAAACGTGCTGTATGTGCTTATTTTAAACTGTTATTCACTCAGGAATCACTTGCGCGCCTCTGACGAATCCACAAAACGGCAGTGTGCTGGCAGGAGGCCATGATGTTGAAGAAACTCGAACCTACACGTGTAATGATGGATACACCATGGCGGGGCGTGCTCTGACAACTTGTCTTCTGAGAGGTGCCTGGTCTTCACCACCGCCTACTTGCCAGGGTGAGTGACATAATTAAGAATGGCGTGTGTCTGCAGCAAGCTGCACAGCATGCATCCGTCTCACTCTCAGACAGACACACAATGAATTCGAACTGTCACCCTCTCCACACTGCGCTCTTGGCCCACATTCACAGCAACATACTCCATCACGAGGAAGTGTGTTCTTGGATAGATGCTCCATATCTTCCAGACAACTGCTTCGCTCATTGAGAGCTCCTTAGCGGAGGTAGATGGCGAATATAGCTGCAACCATGGAAACTAGACTCTTCGGTTCATTTATTCACCGCTTCTCACCTGGTTCTGTTTTTGTTCCCTTTTGCAGCAATCAAAACATGTCCCACTCTGAACCTAGCACATGGTTTAGCAACGCACGGTCTCAACACTGTCAATAGCGTACGCACTATCATTTGTGATACCGGTTATGAACTGTACGGCGACAGGAACGTGATGTGTTTGCCAATCGGCCACTGGTCTAGTGTGCCGCGGTGTACAAGTAAGTGTCATGCTCCAAGACATTCATCTCTATGCCTCCATGCACTCGGGAATACCTCCAGTCTACGAACAGGCTTTCGGCTTCATCAGACAAATATAGAAGTAATTGAACTATGACCCTCACGGTTTGAGCCGGTTTAGAAATGCTTTGTTTTTGTTCACTGGACCTCCTTTGCGTTTGGTTTGACCAGTGACACTGAGCTCTTCTGAGGAGCACTACTGAAGGGCCAGTGCATCGCTTTTCAAGTTATCCACCATGGTCAACATCGTGATAAATTTCATCCCGCTGATGCGATCTTTTCTTCCGACTATTATCTTCTTTCCTTCTTTTTCTTCTCTTGCCACGGCTGGCTAACGCCCCCTCCTTTGCATTGGCTTCTGCCATTGGACGGTGAAATAAATAAATAAATAAAAATAAGTAGAGTTCAGATGAAAGACATTTTGATACCGGCTCGAATGGCATATCTCTCGCTTGCATACGATAAGCCAAACTCGCCAAATCACCAATCGTATGATATACATTGACATAGTGACCAGCGCAGTAATGACGTGCGATCGGCTTAGCTCCGTGAGAGAGAAGGACGATTACTGCAGAATTTGGTCATTTTCATTAGTCTTATTGGATAGTGACCAGCGCAGTAATGACGTGCGATCGGCTTAGCTCCGTGAGAGAGAAGGACGATTACTGCAGAATTTGGTCATTTTCATTAGTCTTATTGGATTCACGATGTGAAGAGGTGTCATGTTCAATGTTGATAGTACTGTTTATTAATAGTTCCTCCTTTCATTGTGTACTGAGACCTGACACCGACAGGAGACTGCTGCAGTGCGGAGACATCAGCAGAAAAGCGAGAAGCAGTGACGAACAAAATGCTGAAATCTTGGTGGGACAAATCAGACGTTCAGCATTTACCCCAACCAAGGACCATGCCATTTGCTCTTTCCACTTCCTGAAGATGGATGTGATGCTTGCTGGCGACTCTCCTATCCCTCGTAACATCTTCTGACGCCAGGTGAGACAACGGGTGGTGGAGATTGACGAACGACATAATGTACCTTTTTTACGTTTTCTGAAATTGTCTCATGAGAGATGGTGAATACCAAGCATCTTCTATTAGAGGAACCATTTCTTATCCTGCAGTCAGCCTAGGGAAATGCAGTAGAAGGTAGAAAAACAGTTCACGGCACGAACAGCATTGAACACAGCACATCTTTCACACCGTGAATACAATAAGACAATTGAAAATGACCAAACTCTGCAGTGATCGACGTTCTCTGTGGCAGAGCTAAGCCAATCGCACGTCATCACTGCGCTGGTCGCTATGGCAACGTATATTGGCGATGTGCCGAGTTTGGCTTATCGTACGCAAACGCGAGATATGCCATTTGAGCCGATATCAAAATGTCTTTCATTGCTCAGCCCAAAAACAGGAACCTGCAACACAAGTGCACAATGGCGGGAGGCCTTTTTCTGTCAATCTGAGTCTCATGGCCCTTGAACCAATCATACAACAAGCATGTTGTGAACTTGTATTGCAACATCGACCGAGCCAAAGATGTTGTTTGACAGTTTAAGACAACAAAACAAGGAAGTTCACGCCACGGTCGGGGAAATAGGCAACAACAGAACGGGAAGGGTCGCACAGGTGGGCCTGCGTGCATGCACAATCCTAGTGACGTCTTAGTGACGTCAGCACAGAAGAAGACCTGCAAAGGTATCCCAACTTGTGTCTCATAATACAATGTTGTTTGTGTCTTGTTGGCAGGAATTCAAATGTGCGCAAATCTTCTGGTAGACCATGGCGTGTTCACGGCGTCGCTGAACAGAGTGAATGACGTCGGCACCTTGCAATGCAAACCAGGCTACCAAATCAATGGCAGCAGGTCTGTTGTCTGCCTCTCCACTGGCAGATGGTCTGATACTCCTAATTGTGTTGGTAAGTGCAAAGTAGGTGACTTAGGGTGTCATCGATTGGCGAATCTGGATTGAGTGCGAGCAGGCGGTGTAGTCCGAGCAACGCTAGCCCAATCGAACAAAACAAGGGTGTAGTACGCAAACTGTACGCATAATTATCATACAAAGATGCTGTGAAAGCTGTCCAAAAACGCCAAAGTCCATTTCCACGCCAGCCACTCTCAGTGTGGGGGCCGGAGTGGTCGGATTCCACTCCAAGTACGCCACCTCCGGATTCGATCGGATTCGGCCAAACGATCAAGCTCCCTCGGAGCGCACTTGCTCGGGATTCGCCCAATCGATCATGACCTCAGTGTCCATTCATAAATGGATAGGTCCTGGCTCTGGCAAACTCCTGTATTTGGCGATTTTCGTGATTTTATTGTACGCAGTGCAGTGCCGCAGAATTTGAAAAAAATTGAGAAAGGGTCCACAAAGGGTATCTGAACTGGGGTCCGGACCGCACAATGTACTGTTGCAAGTGGAGTGAAACAGCCTGGATTTTGATGGCTTTCACACTTCCATGCTTTGGGGGCAAAACTGCACGGCCGAAATCCTACTCTTATTACGGCTAGAGTTTTGGAGAAATAGACTTCAGAAACAAAATTGGAAGAGGATACCATGGGGATTGCCGAAAAAATCAAAAAAATTCTGAAGTTTGACCAGTTTACAGCCAAAAGCTAGAAATCCGTCGTTTTGTGAATGGACTGTTGTTACTCTTTATACAGTGAAACAGGTGGTCGCCTTATCAAAGAGGTCACATTGGCACATTTTACTGTATTCAAATCAGACAAACTCATCATTAAATTTTAGTCTTATATGTTGTGAAAATGGAGCCAACTTTTAAAGCATGTTTGCTATATGAGAAAACCCGGTTTAGCTGAGTTTCAGGAATTAGAAGTGCACGAACTGGAAGTTTCAAACCCTCAAAACTCTTCTTTTAGCCTTTAGAGTAACGACCACTGAACTAAATTGCAATTTGTGACAGATATCATCAGCAAGTAGACTATTACTTCTGGATGGGGAAAATGAGGCCACCATGGTCACACATGACAAACAGGGCAAGCTCCTACTTTGGCGGAAAATCGAGAGTGAAGTGGACTGTGGTGCATACGGTACGGAAAATAGACGAGGTATACTATCTGCCACGCATTTCTTGTTACATGGGCATCATACGCATACAAATTTCTTGTAGCAAGTCCATATTCCGCAGACCGTGGTGTATTCCGCAGAAGCGAGCGTACCGCTCCTAAAGTTTTGGAGGCAGCGGATTTGAGTTTCCACTGGACCGGTAGCTCCTCTTTTTGCAGTTGCCATGGTATTTTCCGCTCCTCTGGCATCACTCCAGCAGAACGGCTACTTTGTAAAAGTGCATGTGCCACCGGGCCCTAATCAACTTGGTAGTGAATATCTAACATATGAGTACATCAAAGTATGCGTTTTTGAAGGGTGGAGTAAAAAAGTAAATTGTCGTGTCCGTTCCCGAAAGGAACTCACAACGGCCGCTAGCTCCCGGTAAACCCTAGCGGCAGATGCAGCGCCTAACGGTGGGGGTGAGTGGATAAGTCTCGTCAAAAATAAAACTTTTTAAATGCTGTGATCAGCTCAAAAATAGTGATAGTATTTTTTGCTTCAGTGTGAGGTAACAAATGAGAAAAGGAGGAAATCCTCAAAATTCATCTCCTGTGCTGGACCAGTGGTACAAGATTCACGTCACACCGGATTAGGAAGTGCATCTGTTATCTGCTGTTGATCATTGAATTTGTTGCAAATCAGACTTACCGTAGGATACGTGAGCGCCTTTCACGCTAGCTTTAACCTCAGCGTTTCTTTATCCTGCTATCCCACCGTCAAGTCCTACAGCTGCCGCTGCATTGTCCAGGTGTTAGAGGTTGTCATGTGTGTTTTTCTAAAAAAATCCACGTATCTCCAGACACTAGGGTGAAGAATGGAGTGTGGTAGTTCCCTCAGGAACACAGACAATAATCTCTTTCTTTTTTTTAACCTCGCACAGGCAGTGCACTTTAACCTCGAACAGGCAGTGCACTTTAACCAGCTAGAGTGCTCCAAGACTGAGATGAGCGGTCTGCAGTACACAAGAGGTACACACTGATTGATGATTGGTTGCGAAACCGTGAAACTCTGAGCAACAACAAAGAAAGACCTCCTTCCTTTTTATGCCAAGTCAGGATCGGCGGAAGCAGTTTTTGATTGATCCGGCCATACCCTAGCCTTTCAGACAGTTTGTGTATGATATGGAGGATATACACATGACTTTCATACAGTTTGTGTATGATATGGAGGGTATACACATGACTTTCATACAGTTTGTGTATGATATGGAGGGTATACACATGACTTTCATACAGTTTGTGTATGATATGGAGGATATACACATGACTTTCATACAGTTTGTGTGTGATATGGAGGGTATACACATGACTTTCATACAGTTTGTGTGTGATATAGCGGATATACACATGACTTTCATACAGTTTGTGTGTGATATGGAGGGTATACACATGACTTTGATACAGTTTGTGTATGTTGTTGTTGTTGTTGTTTATTTATTTTACATCGCATAGCAAACGGGCAGTTCTGCCCAATATTGTATGACATGGAGGATATACACATGACTTTCATACAGTTTGTGTATGACATGGAGGATATACACATGACTTTCATACAGTTTGTGTGTGATATGGCGGATATACACATGACTTTCATACAGTTTGTGTGTGATATGGAGGGTATACACATGACTTTGATACAGTTTGTGTATGACATGGAGGATATACACATGACTTTCATACAGTTTGTGTATGACATGGAGGATATACACATGACTTTCATACAGTTTGTGTATGACATGGAGGGTATACACATTATCCGTTCCGCAGTACACACAGTCATGTTAGTGGCCAACCAGACTGGTTCTTCCTGGCCTGCTCTCGTGTCCTTTTTTTTAACCTCTGCGTATATGTGTTTTGTGTATCCTGCTCTGTGTGTGTGTGTGTGTGTGTGTGTGTGTGTGTGTGTGTGTGTGTGTGTGTGTGTGTGTGTACATGTGTGCGTGCGTGCGTGCATGTGTGTGTGTGTGTCTCCTGCTCTGTGTGTCCTCTCCAGTTCTAACTGACCCAACGACCGCGGGCGCCGGCAGAACAGCCTCTTGGCTGGCCCAATCAAGTAGCATTGCAGTGATTGCAGCCATTGCTGTCCTAGGAATACTTCTCCTAGTCTTTCTCATCTACTCTAGACAACAGCAGTCTTCAAAACAAACAGATATCGTCAACTCCAAGCAAAAACCTACCGAGAATCTGTACAAGAGCGGAAGGACTGTCTCATCTACACCAACGCCTGCCACTGAAAACAATGCATACGCCGACACGTACACAGTGAGGCAAACGCTAGAACGAAAAGTCTCAGCAAGCGATCCTAGTGCCTTCACGCCCAGCAGTAGAGCCACACAGAATGTGTATAAACTAAAGCATAGCATTACGTCCATGGCTGGCACTGTCGAGTCCCCATTATCGTTGAAAAGCCGTCAATCGGTTTACTCGGACCTGTACTCCGCCACACCAGAGTCGGAGAGGCGGAAATCATCAGCAGTGAACGGTGGAGTCATCTTCAACAATGGAACAGCTCAAAGGAAGTCCCACAGCGAATTAACAGTTTGCGAGAGCAGGCCATCTCTAGTAACAACTACCGGCAATGAAGACGTGGAAAATTACTCAGATATGTACACGCTCAGGCTGCAAAGGGAATCGACAACTCCCAGCGGTGCAGCCATCGCCATGACACAAACTGTCCACGATCGGTCCCACATGCAGCCGAAGCAGAGCACGATAAGCACGTCCTTCTTGCCGGATTATCTGTCGTCGCCCAACCCATCCAATTATTCTGACGTGCCCTCACTGGACAGGTCCCAGAGAAGGACGAGCAAGCAAAGAATGGAATGGGATGAGCCCAGTACTTACGAGGCAATGAACTCTCGCACTGCAATTCCTCCAGTCAGCCCTATATCACGATTGGCTTGTGACAGTGTTACCGAGATGTTGCACAGTGATCTGTCAGACAAGTCATTGAGGTGACCCGAGAAATGGTGCGTGTGAGCAGGCAATTCGGGCAAAGCAATGCACTTGTCACAAAGCGCGCATGGGCAGTGTGTGCAGCCACCTTGCTCGTCACCTCCCAGCTAGTTGTGTTCTGCTGAACTCAGCAGGGCATTCCCTCGCTTGTTCAAGTGCAATATCTTCTTGCACTTCACAGCAAACTTGGGATGATGCCACTGATGGGGAACGGTGCACAAGCACATGACATGCATGATATGCTACACACTTTGCAGGAAAAACGTTTCTCTCTCTCATGTTTCACGGCGTCGTTTGGTGAACAATATCGTATCAGTGCGTTGCCTGAACAGTATCAAGTGGCACGAGCAGGAAGAGAAAAACGAGACAGAACAGCAAAGAAAGTATTCCAATTGCGATACTTGAAAACATTTGTTTTCAGTGGAGATATTTTCACTGAATTTCCTACTTCAGAAGTAAATGTGAAGATCATCATAATCATTGCCTTCCATGTAGTGCACTAATGTCGAATTATGTCGTGGTTCCCCTTGGAACAGAGACGGACATCTACGTCTCCTTCTTTCTTTAAAATAGAAGAGATCACATGGAAACGAGTTATGGCAACAATCCATGGCTGTAACAAGATAATAAGCAGTTAGAAAGTGCGATAACAGGGCACAACACTGTTACAGTTACACTCCTGGGTAGTTGCTTCATAACTCGTTTCCATGTGATTTCTTCTATTTCAATTATTTTATTGACTCAGTATCCTTCTTTAATTCTTCCTTTTATTATTCAGAGCATTTGCTTGCGCTATCTCTGCCAAAATTTTGAAAGTTCTCTCTGGTCATTTCTTTCTCGCAACTCCTCGTCGACCAATACTATGCATTAACTTGGCAATATAGCAACTTGGCAATATAGCCATTGAATTTCTCAATATCAGATGCCGCTTGAAAATTCTTCCATTACAGAATAAGGTTGAACGTGGTATGGGCAGGGAGGTGGAACACGATGATGTCACTACGGTATTGACTGTACCACGCTTTCCCCGGGTACTCTGGGAATCAATCCGTTAAATGCACTGATTTACATTTTTGTAGGCTCGATCCTTCGAAGTATTTGGCATAGCCACCCTCTCGCAACAAGCAAATTGTGAAGGCTGTGAAGGCTGACCGTGCCCCCCTAACATACAGTTCTGACACCCGGCATGCGTGGACTTGAGAGGCGGCAACTTGCTGTGCATGCTCCAATGGTCAATGGTACCATTCGGCCTTTCAATAGTACAATCTGCTACTACTTCTCTCCTCCAGGCGCTCATCAGCCGACTACAAACCAAAAATTCCGATGATGAATCGTTGCGGTCACCGGTACTGGCACATGTACTGAAAACCCTCCTGGTAGTTGTTTAGCCTACAAAATAAAAGACTCGTCAGAGAAGGTGTGCATGGACGGGGGATCAGTAGAGGAATAGAATAGTAGTAGTAGTAGAATTTATTATTTTGATAGGGAAGGCCCTACAGACGTTGCCGTCTTGTTACAGGGAACCCTAAGTGCTCTTTACAGAGAATATATCGTATTGCTGTGCATGCTTCTCGCAAATGATCGGGATGATCACAGATTATGCAGACAGTCACAGGGTCAGTGCAGGACCAGTATACAAGCTGTAAAAGCTAAACATGTTTATTAAGTTAGTATTATCTAAAGGCTGTAGAAGATTACAATCAGTCATGTGACTCATGTATAATGAGATGTTGGAGCGGTTTTCCAGCCGTGCTGCTACCCACAGTCAACTGGGAACGTGTGTGAAGTTGTGGCCAGGCACAAGGGGTACATGGATGCAGCTGATGGGGTCGTTTTCGGCACTTGTGCCAGTGGTTGTGAGACTTATTCACTCACCCCCACCGTTAGGCGCTGCATCTGCCGTAAGGGTTTATCGGGTGTTAGCGGCCGTCGTGAGTTCCCTTCGGGAACGGACACGATAATTTACCCTCTTTTTTTTTAATGGGTTGTGTGACTCCCTCCTGCTTTTCGTCTTCCTCGCCTAGCGCCTGGTTTCCTCCATCGTTGTGAACAGTAACCCCCGTCACGAGGAGCAGGTGCATGCTAAGTGCGAACCCATACGGCAGACCCTCCACGCACGGACAGTATCAAGACAACTATCGGGTGGTGCCTGCTCTTGATCTGTTCTGGCACACTACCGCTGCCGAGTGCGACTCCCCTCAAAGATGAGGAGGAGATCATTTTAGGGAGAGTTGAGGCTACCGATGAAAAGTGACGGAATGGAAAGTTTCCAAGGTGATTTGACCTCATGACGGCTCGGGATTTTTGGAGGCGAACCGTTTTACTGCTGTGGGTGCTGCGGCGAAAACCCATTTCCAGCAGTAAAAATTACTAAAAAAGGTACTCAGGATATGAGCGCTGCAAAATCCTTTCTCAGTTTCGCTGTGAGAGCTGCAGAGGTAACGTTAGTTTACCGATGGTGCAAATCTCGGTTTGACGGGGTTCTCGGCAGTCTGAACACGCCCTTACCAGCGCTCTGAGCCAGCATAATGCAGGTCTGTAACTGTGCCCACTGCCCAGTGGGATTTGACTCGGGTGATCGGATGGTGTGATGGTGTGATTTCTCCCGAATGATATCAAGACAAGCCATCAGTACTAGCCTATAGTGCCGGTAGCAAATGGTTGAGCTGGTCTATATACGGGGACGTTCTAGAACAAACCGGCTATCAGCTCTAGCACGTCTTGGATGCGCACTCCGACACCCTTCCAACAAGGAAGGTGCTACGCCCATCCCCGTGAAAATTTCCAGAAACGAGCCATCTACCACTCCAGAACACAGTGACAAGCACACCAGGCAGGGTCAACTGGTTATCTGCACTCTTCTTCATTACAAATTATCTTCAAGGATGGCCGCCACATCAAGTCCTTTAGATGGGAGGAGGAGAATCAAGTGAAATGAAAATAACAGATCTCTGGCACATTCAGCAAGATAAGTGCATTTCGTCAACTTTCGTAAGACGTGGCAATCAAAAAATATAATCTGAATCTCGCTCAAGGAGAATAACAATAAAATTAATGCCGTATTCAATTCGGTCTAAAATTCCCTGACACGTCTTGGAACATCCGCTAAGTATTACTTATCAAGATGGTCTAAAGACCATTCATCAATTTGTCTATTCTGCCTTAGCTTGGAATTATCCTACACAACTCCGAGAAACTACTAAATGAATGGACAGAGAGACAGGGAGACGGAGAAAAGCAGAGAAAGAAAGAGAGATAGAGATAGAGAGAGAGAGAGAGAGAGAGAGAGAGAGAGAGAGAGAGAGAGAGTGAGAGAGAGAGAGAGAGAGAGAGAGAGAGAGAGAGAGAGAGAGAGAGAGAGAGAGAGAAAGAGAGAGAGAGAGAGAGAGAGAGAGAGCGAGAGAGAGAGCGAGAGAGAGCGCACGAGAGAGAGAGCGAGAGAGAGAGAGAGAGAGAGAGAGAGAGAGAGAGAGAGAGAGAGAGAGAGAGAGAGAGAGAGAGAGAGAGAGAGAGACGGACGGACGGACGGACGGACGGACAAAAGGGCGGACAGACACACAGGCAGATGGAGGGGAGAGCGTTCAGCGTTGTTTTTTATCTAAAAGATGGCCATGTTGAGCGACTACTGATGTTTTCCTTCAAAAGTGGCACTAGATTTGTTGATGTCCACTGGATTGGGCCCATAATGCAGACTGGCAATCATACATAATAAATGCGAACAATTTGTAGGTACTTTGTTAAAATACCAGGATGAAGATCAAAAGGCATCCCTCAAACTCCTCCGGCGGCCTTCTTCAGCTGGTACTGGGATCGCAAGGCGGAGATGTCATCATAGGTGTCATTTTGGGCCATGGACACCTCCGTGAGCGGCATGGTGGATCCCCGCCGCTCCACGGGGGCTGTCTTGGTGGAGCCGCTGATTTGCTGCTTGGCGCTGTTCAGGCGCGTCAGATAGACAATACCGCCGGCCAACCCCAGACATGCCAGCGCAATCACAAAGCCTATGGCACCGGCAGCCACAGTGCTAGATCCGGACGAGGCCTCGGGTGTTCCCGGCGGTGTTGTGGCCGGTGTGGTGGGCTGCGTCGAGGGCTGTGTGGTTGGCACGGTGGTAGCTGCTGGTGTGGTGGGAGCTGCGGTTGCTGCTCAGTGCAGACCAGGATGCATATACAGATATACACACACACGTACACATACACACACGACACACACGCGACACACACATACACAAACACACGTGACACACATACACACGCACACACACACGCACACACACACACACACACACACACACACACACACGACACACACATACACAAACACACGTGACACACATACACACGGACACACACACACACACACACACACACACACATTCACACACACACACACACATTCACACGCACGCACACATGTACGCAAACAAGTGGCACTGGTTGTTAAAGAAGAGTTCTTTAGAAAGCAGCAGGGTAGGTGTCAAGCATGCATAACAGAGAGTGTGCAACTTCAATACGTTTCTATATGCCAGTTGTGGTACATTGCCTACATAACACCAACCAGCCCCATCCATGTAGTGCGCAAAATAATAAAGCCACACTTCTCCTGCCGTATGAAACTGACTTTCGGTATGGAACCGGGGTCTATGTATCCAAACGTCAGGATCAGTGCCACACGGAGCGATCGAAGGAAAATCTTCGGCCCTAGATTGTAGTGTGTTTGAGTGTGTGTGTGTGGGGGGGGAGGGGGGGGGGGGTGTTTGCAGGGTGACTGCAGGCACTGTGTGTGTGTATGTGTGTGGAGGGGGGGGGACTGCAGGTGCTGTGTGTGTGGGGGGGGGGGGGCTGCAGAGTGACTGCACGTACTCTGTGTGTGTGGGGGGGGGGGGGGTGACTGCAGGGTGACTGTGTGTGTGTGGGGGGGGGGGGGGGGAGTGCAGGGTGACTGCAGGGTGACTGCAGGTACTGTGTGTGTGGAGGGGGGGGGGGGACTGCAGGTGCTGTGTGTGGGGGGGGGGCTGCAGAGTGACTGCACGTACTCTGTGTGTGTGGGGGGGGGGGGGGGGGTGACTGCAGGGTGACTGTGTGTGTGTGGGGGGGGGGGGGGGGACTGCAGGGTGACTGTGTGTGTGTGGACTGCAGGGTGACTGTGTGTGTGTGGGGGGGGGGGCTGCAGGGTGACTGCAGGTACAGCAATACACCGTCAAACAACCTAGCCTGTTTGCAACAGACCCAACACTCTCTGGCATAAGTGAACCCATCAACCGAACCAGCTCACACACTGGCACAACCAATTTGACGCCCATCGCCAGAGGCGATGATAGCGATGCTACAGCAGAAGCAATAGCAACTTGTGCTGGGATTGCGCCATCCAACAGCTTAACCGTCACTATTCAGCCTGGCCTACATCACACAGCTATGAAGTGTTTTTTTCTGGCCAGTGAATCCGTACTTTTTGGTCTTTTTCTTCTTCTTTTTTCCCGCACACACATCAAGCCACATACTCCGGCTTGCACTTGCTGTTGGTAACCGCCCAGGAGAATGAAAGGAAAGTCAGGAGGA
>NC_088648.1:29444675-29464675 GCF_964019385.1 Sycon ciliatum
CAAGGTGTGCGTGGCAAGAAAGAAATGCATGAGTCATACCATGCAGTAATTACAGTTCTGATCCACATATGTACCACTCAATGTCTACGGTCCGCTCAACATATAAACGAACTCGCATATAGCGAATTTCATGATATAGCGAACCCTTGTCCATGTCCCTGTTTGAACCCATGCGAAACTGACCCTTTATAGCGAACAGGTTTCGTTTATAGCGAACCAAGTCTTGTAGGGCCGCATGTAAACCAAGGGCACTCAATACTGTCTTGGGACACTTGCCAGTCATGACTTGCTGCTTGTATGGTGTGAGTACATTCCTGTTATAACAAACTTCGGCTATAAAGAACTAATTCTCCTGCGCAATGGTGTTTGTTATATCAGGAGTCGACTGTACTTGCAATGGTGTTTGTATTATCAGGAGTCGACTGTACTTGCAATGGTGTTTATATTATCAGGAGTCGACTGTACTTGCAAGACAGCACAGAGAAGGGTGCCAGTCTAGGCTAAATGCACAGTGCATCTGAGGCACATAACGTTAGAGTGCTGCTCACTGAAATCCGATAGCGCCAGTCGCTGCACGTAAGGTCGCGTGCCGTGCAGCCTCGGACCTATGAACGCCGCGATGTGCACTGCTGCGGCGTGCAGACGTGCCTGGTGCAAACAGATTTCACCGAGCAGCACTGCACACTACACTGAGGCCAGTGAACACATTCTGACGGGAAAGTCATTAGGGGAAAGTCCCGTGAGTTGATTCCCGTCAACTGCACTCCTTTGTCTTGTGATTGTGTCTGGAACAAAAAGCCAAAGACAAGGGCTTACGGTTGCAAGTCGTCGGCGGTTTAGACCATTTCTTGTTGCTCTGACAGAACGAATAGCTATGCCCGTTCAGTACGAAGCCTTCCCTGCATCGGAAATGTCGCACGCTGCCCACAACCTTGCCAGGCGAAGGCGGTATGACAACAGAGCCATTGCCTGGAGGAACTGGCCCTCCATCACACTGAATGACTGCACGCAGCATACAACACAAAACACGAGCAGACGACAACAAACTCTCACATTTCTTCAGTTAACAATGATGATGGAGGCGCATAGCCTGCATGGGGTACATGGGGGGGGGGGGGGGAACGTGCACGCCCTAAATATGTCGACCTAGTTAGCATGCACATAATGACCGTGAATGACATGCGCCGGCCAGCCTACACATATGCGGCAGCGCGCACCCCCCCCCCCCCCCCCAAAGGGGAACCCCCCTAAAAGGGGGACCAGCTACACCCCTGTGACGTGTATGCATATGTCACGGCGGTGAAATATTGTTTACATGTAGCTAATACAACTATCATCAATAATATGTGTTCCTGCCTGATGGTTGAACTTGTGAACAGGATCGACATTGTTTGAATTTGTTGTGGACTTTGTCTTTGCTATTTTCATTCTGTCTATTCTCTCACCTTTCTTCTCTCTCACGTCTTCTGTAGAACTGCTTTCCAGTCTGTCTCTCTCTTCTCTCTGCTCTTCTCTCTACTCTTCATCTCAAGAACGTTTCTCTTCTCCATTTCTTCGTTCTTGTTCGTCTCTAAACTTCTCTACTCTCTTTTTCTCTTCGTTTGAATTTCCTTGAACATGACGTGAACATGTGTTTTTTGCGCTTGAACAGTCTTGATTTTATTTTATTTTTTTGCTAAATGTACAGTGCACTGTGCGCTTTCTTCGGTACAGGCTTTTTCTGTTGTGTCCGTGATCTATGCCTATGGCTTCGCTTTCTTGCAGTTTTCACCGCTTCGCTGCGATAGTTTCTGTTTCCTTGAAGGCGAACTGCGATGCCTCCATTTTCGTAGATAGTCTTGGTGCGCGAGGCGCCGAGAGGACCTCGTGGCCTTTATGTTTAGTTTCTTTTCAAAGTTTTTGAGTTTTGAGTTTTTGTTTTTGTTTGTGAATACACTTTATACAGTCTTCAAGCGAGCAGTAGTTTTCGATGTGTGGTCGTGACGTGGGTTGTCCGTATTGCCCTGAACAATATGTCTGTCTGGAAGAGCCAGTGTTTAGGAACCGAAGGAATTTGCTCCCTTCCCGTCAGCGGTCAATACCGGGAATGTGAGAAGAGGCCAAACACAGCAGCTATCATAGGCAAACAACATGGGTGGCAGCATCGTGCTATGCGTGTGCGTATCTCGTTTTAGAGAACTCGGACTAACTGCACAGCGAGTATCCAGGTAGTTTAATTACAGATTCTGTCCATCAGTTTGTCCGCTTCTTTTTATATATTTTTCTTTTCTCTTAATATCAGTGGGACCATTGTCATTAGGTTTAGGCCTGTTTTGGAACTCCACTCTAAATAAAGCCAAACAAACAACAAACAAACAAACAGTTAGCCTATCCGATTATCGATTACAGTTCCAATGATCATTGTTTGTTCCAAATGTGGGGAACAGGCATTCATTTTTCGCCCCTATGAACATTGCAGTCTGGAAGTGAATTGGTAGCTTTCTGATGTGTGTGGCCCACATGCGAACAAAAGGGGCTTACGTTTGCAGGATGGAGATGGCCTGGACCACGTTCCATTCGACTGGCAAACGGTAGATGGATATCCCAGCAGCTCGTAACCAGAGCTGCACTTGAAATTGCGCACGCTAAGGAAGTATGGTGGTCCTGTTGATTGAAGTGACCCATTACTAGGGGCGGACAGATCCGAACAGGTAATGCCTGTAAATGGACACACCCAATCATACATCCAACACATGACATCTTACACCCAATCCATGACATCATACATGTTATAACTGACATCATACATCCGCTACATGACGTCATACATGCAATACCTGACATCATACATCCAATACATGACATACTACACCCAATACATGACATCATATTATGCAATACGTGGCATCATACATCCAATACACGACGTAATACATCCAATACACAACGTCATACATCCAATAAACGACGTCATACATCCAATACACGACGTCATACATCCAATACATTACATCCTATCAGGGTTCTCGCCAAAGTGACATAGAGGGGCGCTGCGCCCTCCTTCACTCTTTGACCGTCCCTTTCAAAATGAACATGCCACCCTTCAGAGTGCGAGCGCCACCTTTTTATTTTCTTGATGAGTACATATCATGTACAAGCAAAGCGTTGTGTGGGTCACAGCATCCTATAATCATCTCCTTTTTACTCTGAAAACCATACTCATGACGGGTTCTTGGTGACAAACTTACGCTCACAAGTGGTAATGTTAGTGTTCCAGCGACCAAGGCTATCACAAACAATCTGGACACCGCCACGCAGCTCGTAACCTTCATTGCACTTGATGAATGCTGTGCTGCCCGGTACGAGGGGTCCGGCTGCAGTCTGAATGCTGGCATAGTTAATGCCAGGCAGAGCCCCGCAGACGTTACCTGCAGGTGAACAGAACACCAATCCATACACCGGCAAATGCAAACCTTCACACTCATGCTTTCCGCATTGGCGTGCTCTTGCTACTTGTGCACAGCTTTGTTAGATAACGGTGCAGGGGCGTCGGACACGGCACGGTCACTACGATATTGACCGTGCCACGTTTTGCCCCAGTTCATCATCATCATCATCATCATCATCATCATCATCATCTGCGTTGCCGAAAAAAATAATAAGTTAAAATAATAAAAAATAATAAACGGCATTATGCAGCTGTGTAAGCAGTAGATGCACAGTGTGACTGCCAGGCATCTCTGTCAGATGCCAACTGGCAATTCTCATGCAGAGACATACCTTGCCCCAGTTGCCCCGTGAATAAGACTTAGTAACAGTTATAATACACTGATTTGGGCAACAAAATTCCAAAAGATTTCGGCTTGGCCACCCCTTCCCCACGAGTAAATTGCATTTCAGGTGGCTGACCGTACCACACTAAAATACCTTATGACGCCCCTGAGGTAGTATGTGAAATTTACCAAAGCAAAGCAGAGGGGAGATTATGCAACTTCACCACACATACAGGTACGCTTGCAGATGTTTGTAACAGAGTGGCTGGCCGTGCCATTCACACAACATTTTTAATGTTATTAGATGATGCCGTTCCTCTACACAATGGCATGGCCCGCAGGTACTCAGAATCGTGGCCATTTGTTCTGCATTGCGTGGACAGCACAGCCTTCAGCCCCCTATCACTGGTCTCACACTGCCGGAACTAAAACAGAGTTCATTTATTAGAGGATCTCCGCGGTAACCAGAATAACCAAGCTGAAAAATTGAAGCAGCTTGCCTTTGGGGTGTACAACAGCCATGCGCAAGAAGTCATTGCACAACTTCAGAACACCTTACAACTGGCCACCACCTCGAAATGGGCCCAAAAACGACTGAAACTTGGACCCAAAGTGAGCGCGGGTACAGCATGCATGAATGACCTAAGAAGAAACCAGCGCCATGGCAACTTACTGCATCCGATCAGTGTTCACATCCATCCCACACAGACCTGTGCCTACATGGATATCCTTGAAAGCAATAGCTAAAGGCCTTGTTCGGATCAAGCAAATCGAAACTTCCTCAAACTTGTTCTGACTTCTCCAGAGCCTTGCTGCTAGTGAAAGTCTGGGGGAGGATTCCTCGTTGTTTGGAGTTGCCACGCTCCAGTTACCACGCTCCAGTGTTTGGCGTGCAGGCATCTGGAGAGGTGCCTGGTGTTGGAGCTTGAGGCAGTGCTTTCTATCCTAGGGTCCCTGATTGACCTACTGCACTCGCCGAAGAAATCCGGCCAATGCTGCATGCATCCTAGACGTCCTTTTCGTACTCAACAGTAATATGTGGAACTGATGGCCGCCTAGGTTTTCCTGGGTGTAGGGAGGGCTCTCCATGTGGTGGTGATGTGAATACTAGTAAGGTGAGGTAAAGTAGGCATGGTGCTAGTTCCTAGGCGCTTCCTCACAGCAGCTCAACAACTACTCCTAAACATCGCTGAGAGAAGAGAGAGAATGTACGTACGTTTGCAAGATGGCGTGGAATGAGACCAGGTTCCATTCGGCTGACAAACCAAGGTGTCGGGACCATCCGCCCGGTATCCGGCATAGCAGACAATCTTGCGAACGTTAGTTACATGATGCCCGCCGCCAATGACCATGCCGTTGATGACGGTCGGGACAGCGGATGGACACTCGATTCCTGCACCATAGCATGTGTGTTTCAGCGTGTGCGAGAGAGTGAGAAAGAGAAAGAGGAAAGAGAAAGAAAAGAGGAAAGAGAGAGAGAGAGAGAGAGAGAGAGAGAGAGGGGGGGGGGGGAGGAGAGAGGGAAAGAGAGACTGAGATAGTTAATCATTCCTATATGATGAGTAATAGTTATGTAGGCATTGAGTTCATCGAATATTCTTCAGTACAATCAATTCAAACAGTCATTATAGGCCCTGCTTCACTCTTCAGCATGAGACAATCCCTTCTCTGAGCGGTGTTACACACACACACCCATATACATGCAAAATACATGCACACACACACACATGCACACACACACACACACACACACACACACACACACACACACACACACACACACACACACACACACACACACACATGCACACACACACACACACACACCTCAGACCTCAGACCTGCCCACCGCAGAAGCAATGATTGCGAACAGCTATGTTAGACATAGCAACTAGTGCTGGTATTACACCATTACGGAGCATAATATTCTACGTGCCCAAAGATGACTCACGTGTGCACGTTGGTGGTGGATGCGACCAAGTCTCGCTTGGAAGACACACAGATGCGCGGGAGCCAACGATCATGAACCCATCATCACACTCAAACGAAGTTGTGCCAAATATTTCAACTGAAATGTTGGCAATCTGTCCATCCTGAGGCGCCACAAGCGTTTTCTTGCATGTAGACCCTAAAACAGAATGTACATACAATAGTCATGGCCTACAATCATTATTATTCCATTCTAGTTGAACCAAAGAACCAACGTACCTCGCTTTGCTTTGCTAGCAACAAGTAAACTTAGGTCCTTTCGTTCTTTTAAAAAGATTCAATTTCTTGTGCGAGGTTTGAGTTCCCAACCATATCAGTGTCACCTTGCGTCTACACGGCATTGTCTAGTTTGCACACGAAAGTTTATAATGGCCATGGCTCAGTACTGTTTCCTCTGAGACAAAAAATCCGATAATACTCATGAACAGTACTGTAAAGGCCATTATTCTAACGCGTAAACGCATCAATGGCATGGAAAGGGTTAATAACGAGAGAGCTTAGAAGCTCAGGGTCCGACGCTATGCTTTTTTTGCCTAGCTCATCGTGCATGTGAACTGATGGAAATGGTTTTTTTTCCTTTGATTGGCTACATCATTGTATTGCAAAAACGTTTCAAATTTCAATCAGTTTGAATATGAGCTAGGCAAAAGTATTTGCAGAATTTATTGCGGATTGTTAGTTTTCTCTCACTTCATCCACTTTTGGTTTGCTCCTTCTTTTCCTGTTTATCTCCATATAATCGGATTTTCTGGCCTTTTTGTAGTAATACATTGACCTGTTGAGCCAATGAGGTAAAATCATATCCCATACAATACGATACAATACAATAATACAATAATGTCCTTACCTTGATAGTGTGCTTGTGCTAAAACTGTTGCTGACGTCCGAATGCATGGCGCCCCTCGGTAGGTGGGCCACCTTGGGACAACGGAACTGCAGCATGTCCGCAAACAGGCCTACGCCTCCTTTTCGGCGCCCCTCGGTAGATGGGCCACCTCGGGACAACGGAACTGCAGCATGTCCGCGAACAGGCCTACGCCTCCTTTCAACAATCGACTTGGTAGAGCGGTGGGCGTGGGTTGACTGCGCTTGTATATCTTTGAAGCCCACATGCACTTGGAGTGCGCTTATAACTACGTGTCTGAATAGCGGTGTCGTTAGGTCTTGCCATGTGAACACAATAATAGAAAAGCTGCCAGGATCGCTTTTCTAAATAGACACTGGGTTCTACAAGAGACTGGGCTTAGAGATAACACGGTACTGTAAATATACAAAATTTCGGCGCTGCAAAATTTCGGCACTTCACGATTTTTGACATTTCGGCGGCGATGTATTTCCGGCGTGGGGTAGAGGGCACGGTATAGTGTGACAGATGCTGTGAAAAATTTCATCGGCGTTTTAATTTAGGCGTTTTGGGTCGGTGCCGACTATAGCCGAAATTAAATAGCTGCCGAAAATTTGTATATTTACAGTATACGGTGTTGTACGGTGGTGTACGGTGTTGTACGGTAAAATGATGTCGTGCAGCATGTCGTAAAACAATACGATGAAATTGTGGAAGGAAGGAGCAACCGCTAGGGAACGATCACCATTACAACAGTCTTATTGTGAGTGATAATCAGGCCAAGTTTCTGAAGATCAGTAGCGAGTGCTATCTCGAGCATTATGTTAGTATTACAAAAGCATAGACAGGATGCATATTACAGGCCCCAAGTTGCTGAAGATCAGTAGCCATTGCTGATGCCTTCGGACAGGATAGGAGACTGTAAAGGTATGTAATGTGCTCCACGTTATATTATGCTATCGGCCTACATGCGCTTCCGGGCTGGTCGACAGGCGGGCCAGCCAGCCTGCTAGTGGGATCTCGGCCTTGCACACGAATCCACACAAAACCTGTTGTGCGTTCACATGTTTTTCAAGCGGGCTGGCCCAGGGAGGCGGGATCCCGTCCCAAGTAGCCCTTTCCCAAAGGTGCTCTTTTAATTCGCACTTAGTGCTTTTCGCGTCCCTCAAAATATGCTGAAAAAGTGCTCTTTTTTCAGTGAAAACAGGCAAAAAGTGCTCTTTTTTAAGTGAAGGATAGCCGTGATACATGTTCAGATACGAACCCAAGCTGAGAAATGAATACGCGCTCTTCCATTTATGGGTCCACGAAAGGCAAAACAGGAAGTAAAGTTCGAAAAACCCACTTTTTACAGCATTCTGCAAACCGGCTACAAGCTTCACCAACTTGTTGCCCTGTACCTTCGGGGTCCAGATTACAGAGGTATAAGTGCACTAGTAACAGGAAAAGTACTGGTATATAACCCCCCGAGAGTGTGCAACCCACGATACCCTTTCTATGGGGTTCGCCGACGGCGAAAACTCACATCACATGGTGTAGGGTCGCAGTTGTAACTTGTACGTTTCCAGCCCGTTTTTAGCGAGCAGCGGAGTAATGAAAGAAGCACTCTCTGACAGAAACTCACTGCGCATATGCAAATCCCCGGCATGATCATGGCAGATATTCGGATTGCGCGCATGCTATCCTTCGTTTGTACACAGTACGAAACGTACCTGAGACACGTGATGTGAGTTTTCGCCGTCGGAGATCCCATATGCAGAGTGGCACACTCTTGGTGGCTTATACGCCCTTGATATTTGTGTTGTGTAACCTATGCTTGAACAGCTTTGACTTACGAATGCACGTTGGCTCAGGGCCAAGCCAGCTCTGGGTAGCTAAGCACACCGTGCTTGTGAGGCCCACAAGGCGGTAGCCACTGTCGCAGCTGTATTGGCGTGAGGTGAACACGTCCATCGAACCGTTCGCCACGCTACCGTATTGTGGAGCGACAGGGTCCCTGCCACAGGTTTTTACTGCACACAACACCGACGAAAGCAGACCAGCCAACAGCAGACACACATGTTGCGCATTTGCAAACGCTAGAATGACGGTATGGTGTTGTCAAAACGTCGACTTACATCTTGAGTGATAAATAACATGTCAACCCCCGCCCCCGCATGAGATGACAATGTTACGGCAGGAACAGGACATTCAGGGTATCAAGCATGCACGAAGACACAACATTATTTGGGCATCTGTGTACTATTTTGAAGAAACAATATTGTGCATCCAAATAGCAGCGGTGGTGGAGATATTCATTCTAGCAAGTTAAAGACAAGACAGTACTGCCAAACTATTACATTATAGAATTGAGAGTACCCCATATAATTGCAACTTATGGGTCCTTGCATCTTCAGTAAGTCTGGTTATAACTTATGATGACATATTGGTCTACAGTCCGTTCATAAAAAAGATGATAATCCTTGCTTTCGGTCATAAATGGGTCAAATTTTGAGCTTTTTCACAATTTGTTTCGACAATTCCCCATGGAATGCTCTTCCAGTTTTGTTTCTGAAGTCTATTTCTCCAAATAGCAAGCCGTAACGAGAATAGAGTTTCGGCCAGGTTTTGTGCCCAAAGCACTGAATTTGGGAAAAAAAACAAGAAAATCCAGGCCGTTCACCCCATTGGCATAACAGTACATTGTGCAGTTCGAACCGCAATTGAGGTACCTCTATGGACCTTTTCAAGTTTCAAAACTCGCGGCACTGCACCGCGTACGACAGAATCACGAAAAATCACCGAAATAATGCAGAAGCTGGCCAGAGCCAGCGCTTATCCGCTTTTCCTGAATGGACTGTAGAGACTATCTACTAACAAGACAGTGAGCAATTGCAATAAAAGTTCAGCTTTGCCTCCGTGTTCACTGAAGTGTTAACTACATCTACTGCTGATGCCATGGCAACCAGCGCTTTGGCCGAGTGGTTGTGGGCTTTCCTACGAAAAAAAAAACCCCGATACTGTACAACTTTTCCAGCCACAGAGTTCACTTTTGAAGCCTACGATCAAATTATAAAAGCAGAAGAGTAACATGATAGGCAAGAGTGAACAAGATCATGCTCGGAGCTGTTCGGTGCGTTTTATGTCCCCATGACATCGAGACCTCAGGTCGGCTGAGGGCAAACAGCCCCACCTTCACTATGCTCCCACTATGCAATTTTTTGTCTTTGCCTGCGAGCTGTGATCATACATGTTACACTAGTCAGAACAACAGATGGCCTGATCAGTCACACATAGTCATATACATATTTAAACAAACGGCGAGGAGACAATAATTTGATAACCGCAATCAATAAGATGAGCTAAACCGACATTTGTGTACTTTATTCATGCAATGTAAAACGGTGGAGACGATGTGCAATAAAACGATGAAAATATTTTCGCAGTGGTGATGGTTGTGTGAAGGAGGGTCTAGTCGGCTAAAAAGAGCGCAGTGTAATGGTGGAGGTGACTCGACATTTTCTTCAATGGCCGAGAGCTCTGTCGCACCCTGTACTTGGTCCGCGTCAGCGATATTGTCGCTTATCTTTCAGCTTTGTTTATATGTCGCCAATGCTTACTTGGCAGCCCATTTCATCCCAATTTTGGTAAGCAAGTTAGTTTGCTAGTACCTGAAAGGTCTAGCTAGAGTTCGAGTGGATTTCGAGAGCGACAGGTGGGTGATTCTGATTGATACAGCGCCGCATCAAAATAGATTATCTTGTTACGCTGTGCAGGCAAGAGCAGCGCAAGCCACAAGAAAGTAATCGGCTACTCGGAATCAGCTCCATTTTGCTGAACGGCCGAGATCGCTCACCTCAGAGATCGCTCATCAAGCTGAGATCGCAGCTCCCTTACCTCCAGCTCTATTATGATCACACCATAGCAGTTCAGAACAAGACAAAAGGGGAACTGTTGACTTCAAGATCAAAGCTAGAACGTCGAACTAGAACGACAGAGAAGCTCAGCAGCACAACGGAAAAGCATGCGCGGCTGATACAACTTAGAGTAGAGGAGTAGAAAGATAATGATCTATCACGTGAGGTAGCTCACTAGTACGGATATCACATCCCTCCACCATTAGATGAGGAACACATAAGCAATAGTATGAGAAATGAGTTCACTATAATTTGTTGCTGATACGAGAAGCGAGTTCAATGTAACACACTAAGGAACTGCAAATATCAACAGAGAGCTGAACGCAAAACCCAGCAGGTCTGCAGTTACAAGTTCATACGATCAGGGGACTTCCTTGAGCGTGTAGACCTGCGCAGATTAGAGCTAGGAGAATTAACAGAGATAGCAGAAGACTGAGTAGAAGATTCAGCAGAAGGTGCAGCAAATGCAGAAGAGGATAGCGATGTTGATTCCACATCCTGGCGGCTGGCGGCAACCTCTGGCTGTGACGGCTGTGGTGATTCGGCATCTGCCTGTGACGGCGGCTGTGCAGTTGCCAAAGTTGAAGTTGAAGTCGATGGCGGTGATGACCGGTCGGATATGCCTGCACTCTCGGGTAGCATTTCTCCTCCCTCGGACGGAAGACGGCGTCTAATGTGATCAGCATGGCGCTTCCATATGCGACCATCATCCAGACGTACAGTAAATGTGGCTGGACCAAGACATTCTTCCAGCACACCAGGCATAATTTAGGCGTCGATGTGAAGTTAATCACCCAAACAGCATCACCACAACAGAGATCCGACGCCCGAGCTGTGCGACGGTCAACAGCAGCACCTTGCCTGTTCAAGACACGTGCTGATGTATCTGGAAACGTCAGGTCAAGACGAGAACGTGGCGTGCGTTTCATAAGCAGCTGAAATGGTGACTGGCCTGTTGTTGACTGAGGCGTTAAGCGATAATGAAACAGAAAGCGGTGTAACCGTGACGCTAGGTCTCCACCAGCACCTGACAATTTCTTCAAGCCGGATTTGACTGTTTGAACTGCTCGTTCAGCAAGACCGTTGCTTGCTGGGTGGTAGGGTGAAACCAAGGTATGCTTGATACCGTTACTTGAGCAGAATTGTTGAAACTCCGAGCTGGTGAACACTGAGCCATTATCCGAGACAAGCTGTTGCGGAAGACCATGTGTAGCGAAACACTCACGAAGCTTGCCAATGGTAGCTGTCGACGTAGCAGATGGAACGGCGTGCACGTCGATGTACTTGCTGTGGCTGTCGACGATCACAAGTAGCATCTTGCCTTCCACAGGGCCTGCATAATCAATGTGCAGTCGGGTCCAGGGTTTGCCTGGCCACTCCCAGGGATGCAATGGCTGTAGTGCTGGAGACTTCTGGGTTGCTTGACATGGCTCACAGCTGCGGACCTTGAGTTCAATTTCGGCATCGATCGATGGCCACCAGACGTAGCTGCGGGCGAGCGACTTCATTCTGGTTATGCCGGGATGGCTGAAATGTAACTCTTCCAGTAACTTTTCTCGGCCTTGGGGCGGAATGACAACGCGAGACCCCAACAGTAAGCACCCATCGATGATGGAGAGTTCACTTCGACGACGGTAGTACACTTGGTAATCACTATGCACGTCGTTAGGCCAGCCTTCCTGGACGTACTTAAGAACTAATGCAAGCACTGGATCACGGCGAGACCATTGCGCAACGCTCGATGATGTTACGGGAGTTCCGTCCAAAACAGTCATTGACAAAACTGTTTCAGCCGGCACGGGAACCTGGAATTCTGGCGTTGGTGCCGGCAGACGACTGAGACCATCAGCGTTTCCATTCGATTTGCCGGGCTTGTACTGTAGCTCATAGTCATAGTTGGCTAACATCAGCGCCCAACGCTGAATACGACCGCTGGCCATAGCAGGAACGGGCCGACACTCGCTGAACAAACCCAGCAGAGGTTTGTGGTCTGTTTGAAGAGTGAATGATTGGCCATACAGGTACTTGTGGAATCGCTTGACAGCGAAAACCATGGCGAGGCCTTCCTTCTCAATCTGTGCGTAGTTTCGTTCTGCTGACGACAGGGTACGCGATGCGAAGATTACCGGATGCTCCTCGCCATTGACAACATGCGACAAAACTGCACCAATGCCGTACGGTGAGGCGTCACAGCTCACAATAATTGGTAGTTTAGGGTCGTAATGCACACGGACGGGTGAGTCAATGAGCAGCTTCTTGCTACTCTCGAATGCGGACTGTTGACGATGAGACCAGTCCCAACTCTTGAAAGACAATAGTTCATACAACGGAGCAAGTACTGAGCTCAGGTTAGGAATGAACTTGTGGTAGTAGTTGATTAGTCCGAGGTAGCTTCTCAGCTCTTGGACGTCGGTAGGAGCCCTTGCATCAATGACATCTTGCACTTTCTCCTTGGTGGGCTTAATTCCAGATGTATCGATGATGTGACCTAAGAATGTCACAGAGGACCTTGCAAATGAACATTTGGTGCGGTTCAAACGCAATCCAGCTGCGTTGAGACGTTCCAGAACCATGTTCAGATGTTTGTCGTGTTCTTCACGAGTTGTGCCAGAGACAAGAATGTCATCCAAGTAGATCACGACCATTGGTATTCCAGCTAGCAATTGGTCGAGCGTACGTTGAAATATGCTCGGGGCCGAAGACACACCAAAAGGCAGTCGGTTGTACACAAACAGTCCCTTCGTGGTGTTGATGGTGGTAAGAAGTTTAGACTGTTCATCCAGTGGTAATTGGAGATAAGCTTGACTGAGGTCCAGCTTGGTGAAGCAACAGCCATTAGCAAGTTTCACGTACAAATCCTCTATGTTCGGCAATGGGTACTTATCTGTCTTGGCTGCCTGGTTAACAGTGCACTTGTAATCACCACAGATGCGGACTTGGCCATTGCTCTTGAGGACTGGCACAATCGGTGCTGCCCACTCAGCGAATTCGACTGGCTGAATGACATTGTTGTCGACTAGTTTGTCCAGCTCCTTCTCCACGGCAGACTATAGAGCATAAGGCACAGAGCGAGCTTTCAGGAAGCGAGGTCTAGCATTGTGGTCGACTGCAAGCTTGACACTGCCGTGCTTCCAGGTGCCTAGTCCGGGCTTGAAAACATCAGGATGCTTGCTCAGGAGGTCACTGCTCAGATCTCCGGTGACATTGAAGACTCGGTTCCAGTTGAGCTTTAGCGTCTGCAGCGCGTCTCTACCCAACAGATTCGGACCAGAACCCTCGACGACAAACATGGTCAGCTGAGCCGAGTTCTTCGCATGACGGGCATTGCAGATGAGACGACCAATAACTGGTATGATCTTGCCAGCATACGACCTAAGGCTCGGCAGGTCATTCGTCTCCAGACTGGGGAGTTGCTGCTTGGTATCTTTCGACGCCAGTGTCTGGTACTCCGCTTTGTTGATTATTGTTACTGCCGCTCCGGTGTCTATCTCAAACACAACAGGGGTGCCAGCCAGACTCACACTACACATATAAGGATCCACGTTGGAACGCACATGACCAGAGCAACTGGTGTGGTGCAGCTCCGCACTGTATTCCGCCCTCTGGTCAGGTGATGCGGAAAACTGATGCACAGCCTTCGACCGGCATACCTTTGAGAAATGATTCGACCTGCTGCAGGACTTGCACGTCTTGCCCCATGCTGGGCAATCCGAGCGGTTGTCGTGCCATTTCCCCCCGCATCCGCTACATTTGCGAACGGCCTTACTGGAAGGACTGGGCTGGTCACGACTTGATGGGTGTCGCCTCTCCACTTTATGGACTTGGGGATGTTCAGGCTTGCTGAAGCTGCTGGCCCCGGCCATGGCTGCCACAGACGACATCGTGACTTCCACTGAACGTGCATAAGTAAGGAGGTCTGCCAACGACATGCTGCTCTCCATGAAAGCCTTTTCACGTACCTTCGACGACACACAGTGCTGTACGACCTGAGACTTTAGCTCTGTGTCCATATCTGCAAATTGACAGTGCTTGCCCAAACGCCTAAGACGAGTTACGTAGCTATCAAGGGTCTCCGACTGAGATTGTTTCTCACGACGGAACAAGTAGACCTCGTATTCCCTGTTGCGCTTCGGACTGAAGTGAGCCGTCAGAGCATCCTTCAAGTCGTCGTAACTTGTAATGCTACTGCTGTCAAAGGTGAGGTAGACGTCAAACACGTCCTCACCGCCACCGTGCAAGAGCTGGGCTCTCTGCCGCTCGTCTTCCGTGATGTTTGCTGCAATCAAATAATTATCGAAACGAGCCAGCCATTTCTCCCAACGAGGGCCAACCGACTCAGGCGGTTCCAGATCAAACGGGTTCAATGATTTTACTGTGCTCATCGTGGCAGCTGAATCAAGGACTTCGTCGCCAAATATTATAATCACACCATAGCAGTTCAGAACAAGACAAAAGGGGAACTGTTGACTTCAAGATCAAAGCTAGAACGTCGAACTAGAACGACAGAGAAGCTCAGCAGCACAACGGAAAAGCATGCGCGGCTGATACAACTTAGAGTAGAGGAGTAGAAAGATAATGATCTATCACGTGAGGTAGCTCACTAGTACGGATATCACAAGCTCCTCGCTCGGAGTATCCAGCGCGTCGTGGAGATTTGCAAGTACATGTACTGTACGCGTCGTCGTCGTTCAAAATAAAATCTTGCAAAGAACGGCGTCTGATTTGAACCACACAGGCTGTCGTGCTGCCCAGGCGAAGTCCTATAGAGAAGGCGACCGTCACGATCGACTTCTCTTTAGAAAATAGCCAGGCAGCGGAGAGGAAGAGAGATGAGCTTGCAAAAGCAAGAGAGTCAATCCCGAGCAAAAATATTTGTCGCCAGCGCCGAGAGCAGCGACGCGGAGGACCGAAAAAAGTAGGAACCCTTCCTTGGACCATAAATTCCTCGCAGCTAGTTGTCATTATATACCTTACCGTCCATCGTACCACGTTTTATCACTTCAAGTGCACGCGTTCATGTCCAAAGTCTAAGATCAGATTGTCGAAAGATAAGCAACAATATTGCTGACGCGGACCAAGTACTAAGAAAATATTTTCATCGTTTTATTGCACATCGTCTCCACTGTTTTACATTGCATGAATAAAGTACACAAATGTCGGTTCAGCTCGTCTTATTGATTGTGGTTATTAGGGGTGCGCGGATTATGCTCGCACGCAACCGATATTATGCTTTCGGGCATTTCCCGCGGAACTTCGAAAGTATTCTCCCAAAACATCGAAAAAATTCTCCAGAATTCCCCCCAAAAAAAGAACCCCAGCACGAATCGTGCCTTGCGCATGCTCTTTAGTATGCAAAATGGACGGTCAGGCACGTGATCACTGCATGCAGGATCTACATCTGACTGTACACAGCTACTATGTCGTGTCCGGGTATTGCTGCATGTACATGTACGTGCGTCCATGGATGCGCGCTTGTTCTCTGGCAGGTCAAAATTGACAGAATTCCCCCAAAACTCTTCTGAAGGTCAATGGATCTGGCAAAAGATCGATAGAATTCCCCTAAACTTCCCAAATTTTCTCGACGATAGTATTCCCAAATTATTCCGGGAATAATCCGCGCACCCCTAGTGGTTATCATATACATGTATGTATATCAATCAGCACAGCATGCAACAGAATTAATGTCAGTACAATTTTCAACTTTACCCGGTCATAACTTAGGTCTACTTCGCTTGATTTTCACAATCTAGGGCTCGTTGGAAAGCTCTTGACAGGAGCAATGCCAGGATACCAAGCTCCATTATGAAGCCGCCACAAATCAGGCATGGTAACACAAAAAAGTCATCTCCAAGCCTAACTTACAAAAGTATGCAAGCAAATTCGTCCCATCAACACCATTCTACTCTCCTTCATCGCAGAACGCTCATATTTTTCGAGGCGATTCAAACTTCGACCAGCTACGTCGGTATGATGTGCTCAGTTGCTCAAAGGCCACACGTAGAAGGGAGTTTTCCCCAAAAATGGCGAAGAAATCGATCAAAAATTCGAATTTGCCGAGATAAGAATACGGCGCACGATATTTCTGGAGTCCGACATTATAACTCTTCGGCGATTGTTGCGTAGGACAGCTTGGAGTTTTCGCTACCATCTAGGGTAGACCCTTCGATTGTTGAATTTGCACCAGAAACGATGGAGGTATGAAGGTTTTAGTCATCCGGGATAATTCGATTGAAATCCGTACGGCGGACAAAACTTCGTTTTTCCGTAAAAAAAATACGGACAAATACGGGCGGTTGGCGACAATGCATCCTCCACCCTGGCATAATCAGGCATGGTGGTGGCATGGCACGAGTGAGACTTCTCTAAGCTGGTTGTGTTTCTGAACACAATACCGTATTTCCCCGTAAGTTCGTACGTACTAACTTTCGAACTTAGCAGCCACATGAGTACTAACTTTCGGGGGTGATACTACCTTTCGGGGAGTGCTTTTTTATCGGGGGTAAATGACACGCAGTGGGAAGCCTGCGCAACTCTAGTGTCCGTGCATATGATGGATGTACTGTACGGTGTCTGTACATGTAGGACGGGTACGAACTTACTATCTTTCGGGGGGAACTGTCTTTCGGGGTGATAACCTCGGCAGTGGAAAGTGTATTTTTTAAAGGGGGTGCTAAGTCATTGGGGAGAACTTACTTACGGGGAAATACGGTAGTAAGCTGGTGGTAACACAGATGTGCGAACTTTACTTTCTTATTGAGGATGTAATCGCAAAGCCCCTATCATGCTAACTCTTGCAAATTCTGACTCTCCAGTAAATTTTAATAAAGCTGGACAAAGCACAGATAATTATTTTGTAAGCATGTCGCTAGCTACAAGCGAGGGTCCCTGGTTCGAGTCCTGGTGGTGACAGTCAATTTTTTCTTCAGACTTTTCCCGTTTGTCTCTTTCCCTCAAACTAGTGAAGCAGTAAACCTTTGGGTTTTTCTTTTCTTTTCAATCTTAATCCTTGGCTCTCCATCCAAGTCGGAACTGAAAGAATTCGCCCGGGGATAAGTGTTCTCCCTAATGTTCTCCCTAATAGCATCCGCAATTGATTTCTCCAGGTATGGAAAATACATTACTAGGTCAAAATGGGTTGATGGATACGTACAGGAACAACTTGGCGGATTCCACCCTAAAGAGTTGGGAATACACTTGATATTTGCAGATGCTGCCCCGCCATCCAGCTTGTAACCGATGTTGCACTCCACTATAGCGTCAACTTGTCCTGGTAGGGCACCTTGCGGGGAGGCGATGCTGACGACCATTGCATTGGAAATACTGGGAAGTTGGCAATCGGTTACACCTGGGAATAATAATAACACCAGATAGAATATGAATGCAGTGGTGGTCAGTACAGGCTTAGGAGATACTACAAGATCAAGTATAGGCATGTTGTGGAATTTCCCCCCGCTCCCCGCCACACAACCACTCTCCGACTCATCCACGCGGGCAAGAGGACGACACAGTTTCTTGAATAAGATCTCTTGGAATAAATAACTAACTGGTGGGCGGGAGAACGGGGGAGAAAAGACAAAGAAATAATAAACAACCAACAGTTATAAAACAGAGAAAAGGGCGAACACATCGAAACGACCAATCAGGGACTAATACGTACAGAACACATGGCCAAGGCCAAGACAACCAGACCACGGACGAATCACACATGACTCTCATTCCCAGACCAAACTAGCACTGCGCATGTACAGCATTCACTTGACAGTCACTCTCACACAGACGGAAGCACATCCTCACTCTCTGACAACGCGTACTCTTGCATGCACCACATACCATAAACGTCACACATCACACCATACTCGCGCGTACACTTAGACCATATATGACATTCAGACACTGGACTCCACAAGACAAGAACCAAATACAACGACATGCGTAAATCATAGTCGTAATACAAATTCGCAACATAGCCCTCCCCTCCGGCGAGAGTCGACCTCGACTCTCAGAACAAACGAAAAAGATCAGAGAAAAGAAACAAGGGGAAACACAACCAAACGATAAGACAACGGAATGCTGTGGCCAGAGATGTGTGATCCGAGTTGGAATAGGAAGCCTTCACGGGTGCAGAATCTTGGGAAATCTGCGTATGGCAACCTTGTACGGCTTGGCCAGTCCGTTGTTGTTCCAGGTATGGTGCGCCAAGCAGGGCAAAAAAACGAAACACAGGTACAGCAGCATTCGATCAGTACATGGTAAACATAGGAACAGCAGGCATGTAGGGTTAAACGAACAGTGAGGACAGTATAGACGAAACAAATTACTATGGCTGCCAGTACGCAAAGAAAAAACCAGGAACTCGAAAACGCAGGGACCCCGCCTGCCAAAAACCCTTCAACTTACCCACCCTGGCCGGCACAAGTCGGTACCGCCAGCTAAAAAATACCCGCAAGGCAAACCATGAGAACGCAGGGATCCCCCCCCCCCCCCCAGCTCACCTGGTAGGCCGTGGCTCACCATGATCGGGCGCCCACCACGGCAAAGTGGGGAGACCCGCAAGTCGACACAAAACGAAAAAATACGCTCACTGAAAGACTACCCCAGCTATGAACCAAGTGTATCCTCGTAACCAAGAAAACTGGCCAGTACAAAACACCGCAAATATACGCTCACTGACTCGAAAAAAACACGTTCACTGAAAGCATAACCCATGGCGGGTGGAGTACTACGACGCTCGACACAAACAGAATCGCCCACACAAGGTAAAAGACCGACTACCGAGATTGTGAAAATATTATAAACAGAACGACGTGGAAACACTCGGGACCTGAGCCCTTCTGGGAAGTAATACATTATACTGGACATATCATCTCCGAAGGCTTTCACATGCAACAATTAGACTAGTACGACAACAACGACATCCCGTTCCGGGAGCGACTCACCCGGAATGCGTCCGCCTGACGAACGACCACCCGCATCATCGCCAATGAGAAGCCGATGAGAAGCCTGGTTGACGGCTGCGTGACGAACAACCCTCCAATCCATAATATCTTGTCTCCAAAACGAGAAACGAAAAACGCGCAAGGGCATGGCCCAAAAAGAATAGACAAAACGAAAACAAAAGGGAACGGCGAGCACAAACTACTGGTGGTGAAGGAGAATCGTGGGTTCGAGCCAATCACCACGTCGGGCGCCAATGTTGTGGAATTTCCCCCGCTCCCCGCCACACAACCACTCTCCGACTCATCCACGCGGGCAAGAGGACGACACAGTTTCTTGAATAAGATCTCTTGGAATAAATAACTAACTGGTGGGCGGGAGAACGGGGGAGAAAAGGCAAAGAAATAATAAACAACCAACAGTCATAAAACAGAGAAAAGGGCGAACACATCGAAACAACCAATCAGGGACTAATACGTACAGAACACATGACCAAGGCCAAGACAACCAGACCACGGACGAATCACACATGACTCTCATTCCCAGACCAAACTAGCACTGCGCATGTACAGCATTCACTTGACA
>NC_088648.1:29467175-29507175 GCF_964019385.1 Sycon ciliatum
TGCGTGTGTGTGCATGCATGTGTGTGTGTGTGTGTGCATGCGCACGTTTGCGCGCGTGTCTATGCTCATGAGCAATTGTGAGGGTGCACAAGCATATGGTCGTAGCGTGAACACCACGTGACATGGTTCAAAAGATTGCACTGGCGAACAGTGCAAAGTGACCAGCAATAAGTTGACCGCGCGAGCGCTAAACAGGGTTGCGCACAGCCCTATATCCAGCACGCACACAGTGCAGCTCAATGTGTGGGCGAGTGTCATGTGATGTGAAGTTCTTCCGTCGCCGACCCCGCATAGACTGGAGTTGGACACTCTAGTCTTGGGGATTATGTACTCAAGTCTTGCTGTCACACACCCGCCAGATACGAGTACTGTAAAAGCAGAAATTTTCGGTGGTGCAATATTTTTGGTATTCTCCAAAATCGGCGGTTCGGTGGAGGGAAATTTTCGGTGAACCCGCTTTCCAGGTCAGTGTACTAGTACTATACCGACATTTTCGGTGCCTTTTATTTTCGGCAAAAATTTCGGCACCGAAGTTACCGAAAATAAAGCATCACCAAAAATTTCTGCTTACAGTACAAGCACCTACTGTGATCATCCGTCACGCTCCCCTGTTTCCACCCCTGCCTGCACCGCTCTCATTTGGTTGTTTGGCTCTTTCACAATACGTTGCAAGAGACGGTTAGGCACGCATAGAAGAAAATCACACGGCAGAAGGGAAGAATTTCCAATACGTCTCACGCCGTGCCATGATGAACCATTGCAGATCTACGCGTTCACACAATCACAACTGTTGGACGTTGAAGTAGGCAGCGACGAGTATACTGCATGTTGGGAGCAACCGATATCTTTGCTATAGGCATAACGATGCGATCATCCAGATGATCCCACTTGACAATAGACAGGCCTGATCTCAATTTAACAACTCTCACTCGTACGTAAACCTCACTCGTACGTAAACCTCACTAGTACGTTAAAAAAACTCAAATCCCGCGCCGAAACAGCATAACTTCCATACAAATTTTGTTCCACGCGACGTAATCCTACTTTTTATTATATTTTAAAGAGAACACAAACATACAAATCATGTTACAGTGTAAGTAAACCTCGACATAACGCACGCTATGTGCGCACTCTTGATACAACGTAGATTCACGTACGCAGTACGATCAAGCGGTAGCTGTGGCTAGCCAATTTAGGCCAGTTTAGTCCTACATAACGTAACCCTCAACAAAACGCACGCTACAGCGCGGTCCCGACGTGTGCACTCTCGATATAGCGTAGATTCACGTGCGCGGTACGATCAAGCTGTAGCTGTAGCTAGCCAGTTTAGTCCTATTGTGCATATATACTGCAGCATTGATTGCATCTGATGTCGATGGTGGTACAGTGTGTATATGTTTGCATGGTTGAATCCGCCTAGTAATACCCTTCATTTTGAGGTACATCTTGTATTTTACACACGGTTTTCTACATATAGGTCCTCCCTCATTATAACGAGTCCGGTACTACATAAACCCCGTTAGTAAATAGAAATCTGAAATTCTCTGGCGAAACGTCGTCTACACAACTGTTTACAGGTCCGGTTACAACATAATCCGTTAGTACATAACATCCGTTATAACGACCCTTTGCCCAGGTCCCTGGAGTGCCAAACCCTCAGTATAAGATAATATTGACCATGCAGGACCAAGGCCAAAACACGTAGGATAAAGCAGAAAGAGGAAACGTATTATGTCTATGTATTCGTGAATATGGACGGTCCTTTGCATCCAAGGAAGAGTTATGCTAGAGTAACTTGGAGATTTTCAATTATCTTATAACAAGTTGAAGCATCGATAATTTATGTTGTATCGAGGGTAGCCCCGGTAAGTACGAAGTAGTGCCTATTTCACCTTTAGCTGCAAGTCCTGCTACAAGATAAGTCTCGTTATAAGATAACTTTTTCGATGGCCCAGAGATTATCTACTAACGAGGGAGGACCTGTAACAATCATAACTCTCGATATAACATATTTTTGCGTGGTCCCGGAGATTACGTTATTAGGCCACCCTTTCCTTTTTCGTTGTTTAACGTCCGCGCCCGCGTACCTTTTTGCCTCAGACTGGAAAAAAAACAAGAAAGTAGTAGTGCCAATAATATGCGAAGTTGTAAATACATGATTGTGTAGTTTCACAGTGTGCCGATCATGACCTTTTTAAAAACTTATAATCTTGCCTCCCGTGCATGCCTTTGTCTTGTGTTCTTTTTCTTTTTTTGTTGGCTTTTAAATATCGTACGGTGTGTGTCCTAGTAAAATCCAGATGTACATATGTAATGAATTCGTGACATGCTAACTCCATGCTATGTACCTGTTTTGTTGGATTCATCAGGCATGTGCTCGAATGTACCATCAAAGAGTGTTGTTCTATGCCTGCAAGTGGCCAAGTGCCGGTAGACCCAGAAATATTGTATAATTATATCACATGCTTTACTGGTCAAAATGTTTGATTGGGGTTTCAGACATGGCACGTGCTTGTTGCCAGGAGACGGCCAATGAGCGGCCAGAATAAGCAGTCAAGATCAGTCGATCTTGACCGCTTAGCCGGTCAAGAACAGCAGTCGTACAGCATCGCGCCGCACATGCGCATTTACCATTTTTCGAAGTCCTTGCCTTGGGCAACATCTCCGACGACGAGGACTAAAAATTTGTCTCCCTTCTCCAAAATGATTATATACTCACTACTGTCTTGAACGTCTGCAGGGAGACCAGAAACGCCAACCGACCTTGCAGCTGGTCCTGTTTCTCGCGGCGAAACGTACACAAGGGAAGCAGACCTCCACAAGTACATTTTGTACCTGCCCTAAGGCTGCAGCTTCTCAGCACTCGCATTTGAACCTTACTCTGGCAATCATCAACTCGAAGAACGGGTTTATTCCGAATCCGTCATATTACTGGTACTAACGTTACTACTGCCTTCACTGTACTTGAATACTTTCATCTCAAAACTGGAAAGTTCCGACCAAACAAATAGCTGTTTGTTATGGTCACTGCACACAATGTGACATCAACTCATTTGCCGTCAAGGCTTTCTTTCTGTTTGAATCTCTCTACTGTACTGGGCCTTGTTGTTTGTGAGGTGGTTGCCTTGTCTGAAGCGCAATCCTACACAGTTGCGTCGGGCATGCCGCTCTGATCAGGCCCTCGGTCATGTGAGTGATCTTGCCCTCGGTCGCGACGCCCTCGGGGCTACGCCCCTTGGGCGTCGCGACCTCGGGCAAGATCACTCACAGACCTCGGGCCTGATCAGAGCATCATGCCCTCGCAACTGTGTAGGATTATGTATTTCCAGTTTTTGGAATGGGCTTTTGTTTTTTTTCCGCCCTCCCGCGTACCTTTTCGCGAAAAAAAGGACGTTAAACAATGAATTAACAAAGGGTGGCCTTATGGAGATTAGACTTGTAAAATTATCATTGTTATCGTTATTTGCGGGGAGAGCCTTTTTTGACGCTTTTCCTAAAAGTATGATAGCAGAGCCTCTCCAGAAATTTAGTTTTAATATTAGTTGATGCTCCCTGTCAATCACCTCTCCGCAATGCTTGCGAAACAGCGCAACGCAAACGAAACGAAACGGCTGGATGGGGACAGGATATTTTGTACAAGATTCGTTAGTTGAAGCTCGTGCTTAGCTGGCGATTCTGCTGTCGACGGTAAGTGGCAAACGAATCGATAGATTCCGCAACCGTCGCGTGCAACTTGAAGAGGCGATGGTCATGCAGGGCATAAGATTCAGGGCAAAACAGTTGTTTTCCCAGCTTCAGAAGCAACCATGGCTTCGAACAATACACTCACCATTCCGGCGATTCGACGATACGGTCTTTTCGTCGATGACGCTCCACTAGCTTTTTCGCGGAGTCTCCGTGAAACGTCAGCTTCCAGCGCTGACGGCGACGGGGTCCGTTGTAGGGGTTGACCTGTTGGCCAAGCGAGATCTGCCCAAGCCAAGGACTGACTTACTACCTTGACTAACCTCGCGCAAAACACTAAACTGGACAAAAGAAGGCGAGCTCAAAGCTCAGGAGGAACCAGGCCACCAAAAATCTACACTCGATAACCATGAAATGGCATGATTACGGAAAGCGCTCATTCCAGGTGACTTTTATGGCATCGTATCAAGCCACAAGGGCCAAATAAATAATCATGTCACGTGCCTCGTGCGCGTGCGCGCATGCATGCAGCCGGTGTCACGAGCTGCGCGCATGCGGGTGTGGAACACTATCGAAATAAGCTATATATAGGGGCGAATGACATCATCGCATATGACTTTGCATACCGCGCTGTCGCTCGAGCCGCATGTCCGCGCGCTGACAGTGACCATACTCGTGTGATTAGATTTACTCATCATTTAGAGCCTTCTGGTTATGCGATACACGTCATCTACTAGTAGTACGTTTGCCACCCCAAATTCTTCTATATAAGGGGTTTCTGTACCCGCTTTGGGCAACTGGCTCCTATATATGGCGGATTTGACGTTATCGCATATAACGGAGAGCCTCAAAGAGCCAGTGAAAAATTACAGGCCAAACTAAAGAAGGTGTGTGGTTCGACTCACCCGACCGACCGTACATTTTTCACCCCGACCGTAACTTTTTTTCGGCGGGCTGTCGTGTGACTGACGTACGTGGACTGAACACGTCCACGTCTACGTGCTGTGCAGCGTGAGTCTGCGGACGCAGGCGGCTCCTTTTGGACTTGACTTGTAGTTGTACTGCAGTGCAGTGCAGTGAGTGGTACGACTGCTGCCTTGTGCTGGTACAGTCTGCAGTGGTAGTAGAGTCTACTCGATACGACCACCGGCAGACTGGCGAGACTTATTTTGAAGTGACCGTCCGGTTGAGAGTGATTGCCTCGTTCCAGATTAAGGACGGCCTTCTTCTGTTTTGGGATGAAGGACAGACGAGATTGCACTTTCCTCGTGTATTGGGAACGATATTTCACCTGTACCGGTAAGTTAGTTGCTGCTCCATGTGTGCAAGCACAGGAAGCGTCGATGGAAAAAGCCCATGTATTCGTGCACGCCGACACCAAACTAGCAATACATGTACCGGTACATTGTACAATTTGTACTTCGAAGTAGTTCCCGAACTTACTTTCAACTCGCATCGTTCTTCATTTGCTTGATGATTTGGACAGTCAGAGTCACCGCTTGAAGTTATTCTCTTCTCGTTCCAGAGCTACACAATGTTTCAAAGTATTAGCCAGTGATCCCTTTATACAACATGTATGGCATAACACTGCGTAATAATGCCGATGTACTGGGTGTCTAAAGGCAGTACAGTGTATTTACATGTACTAAAAAATATATTTAAAAAAAAAAAAATCCGCCCGCCCGCCCGTAAAAAAAATGTCCATGTTAGTCGAACCACACACCTTCTTTAGTTTGGCCTTATTATTATTATTATTATTATAAGTCTGAGGAAAATGTTGAACGGCCTCTGCTGGGATGACGACTACACCATAGCTCAGTGGTTGGAGCGTCGCTGGCTACAAGCCAAGGTCCCTGGTTCGAGTCCTGGTGGTGACAGTCAATTTTTTTCTTCAGACTTTTGCCGTTTGTCTCTTTCCCTCAAACCAGTTAATAATATTATTATTATTATCTTTATTTGAGGGATGGAATCTCCTGGGTATCCGCTGGCCGCAGGTGATTCCAAACAAAGCCCTGTACGGCAGATACCACGCAGAGCCCATCAGCAGTGATCAGTGCCCTCATGCGGCGATCCAGATGGGGCCTGTTTGGGCATATCCTCAGACTCCCTCAAGACACGTCTGCCGCCCTCGCTATGCGGAGTTACTTCACCTGTAGCTGTGGGGACAAGGTATGGCGAGGGCGGCCACGGACAACCATCGTGTCCGCACTATCCGCGGACCTAGAATCAGCAGGACTCGACTGAGGAGTCTGAGGAACTTGGCAGACCTGGAGCACTTGCGGGCCATCGCCGCTGACAGGCCTGCGTGGCGCGAGCTGTGCCAAGATGTACGCAGTAACTAAACAGATGGGACAGAGGCATTGTACAGATCCCGTGCATTTAGCACTTCCCATCGACCATGAGTTACAAACCTATCGCCGTTGTCTGTTTCTATTTTTTGATCTTTCGAATAGATCCCGTGCATTGAGCACCTATCGCCTGCTGTCTTACATTTTTTTCCTCTCTGCCCACTCTGCCTGTCTTCTGGCACAGGCGAATACGTGGACTTACTGTTGACGTAAACGCGGACGTGCGTATAATAATAGTTTGAGGGATGACCCAGAGGCAGGTAGCCTATTGAGGGGTTCTCCACTTGTGCGATATTGAATAGGTAGCATAACAGGGGGGTAGAATAAATAGCCAGACACATGGAATGGGACAATAAAAGTTAAACTTCAAAGGAAAGTGTGATGTGCAATTACTGCTGAGGTGTAGGAATGCCAGTGGTTCTATGGGCATACTCGTGTGTATATAGACGTAAACTCTTCTTAAATTCCTGCATGGAGTCTGCAGCGGTAGCGGTCATCTTCGGTGGTAGACAGTTCCAAAGTACAGAAGTTCTAAATAGGACCATTGACTTTGATAACGACTTGTATTTAGGTAAAATCATACTAAAATGATTTTGTTAGACCGCCAAGCACTTTTAGAAACGCTGAAACTAAATTGCGAGATGTATCTAGGGTGGTGGAAGATAAACCTATGCAGCGTAACCAAACACATGAATTGCCACCGATACTTGAGAGACTCGAGCACCGCTAGCTTGTTCAAGTCGGACTTGGTAGTTCAAGTCGGACTTGGTAGTTTATTCTTCTTCTTGAGGTATGACCGTACAAAAAGCGCTTGGATTTTCTCCAAGGTTTCTGTGTGCTTTGCTGTGAGATGACACGACCATACTGCTGCAGCATATTCCACCACCGGTCTCACGTAGCCTTTGTATAAGATCATGAGCGCTTTTGTTGTTAGACGATTTGACATTATAACATAGCAGATTCAACCGTTGTCGGAACTTCGAGAGCACAGATTCGAAATGATTCTGAAATGATAGCCTTGACTTGAGTCAAACAGGACGCCCAGATGTTTTATGGCGGACACAACCTGCAATGGTGCGCCGTCTAGGGACTCTGCAGGACTGGTTCTGGTGGAAAGGACTGATGATTCTGTACACCGGGTACAAGCTTCACCAACTTGTTGACCCCCCCCTAGGCACCGGCGGATTATGCCGGCATAATTATTGGCATAATTTGGTGGTTGAAAATTTGGAGCATAATTTAGCATCCTTTCGGATGTAGGAGCATAACTACATGATTGTACCACAATTCTAGTATGTAGGCTCCACAATTGTGTACAATGCACCTGATCAGCTGGTGGTCTGCATGGTAAAGGGTTCGGAGTACATGTACATGTAGCTCTTTCCCAAAGATGCTCGCCACTTTTTTCGGAACTTTTTGTTGTTTTGGAAGAAATCGCAACTTTCTTCATTTCCACAAACTACACTGTACATAATAATATACATGTATAATTATTTTATTTTATTTATTTATTTATTTATTTCTGCACCTCGTGGCATGTCAAGACAGCCAATTGAATTGAGGAGAGGGTGAGACCAACCACGGAAGAAGAGAAAAAAAGAAAATGAAGAGCACGTACACAAAGTGGGAAGGGATTAGCAACTTAAAAAGCAATGGGATGCTCAGCGAGCTATGCAGCGGAAGTGGTGACTGTGACTTTGTTTACTGGGAGATACTGAAGTGCTGTCTGACGAGGGTACGGAATTTGGGCATATCTGGAGCTTGTCTAACACTGGGAGGCAGTTGGAGCCACGTGGAGTAGGAGGAAAAGAAAGGGGAATTTACGAATAGGGTAGACCTAGCTAGGGGGAGACGAACGCAGCTTCGGGTGGTGCCACCTGAATCGAACCAATTAAGGGACTGTAAATGAGCAGGGTGCTTGTCAAGAAAAATTGAATGTGCCAGGGTGCACTTGGAAGCATCAAGGTTATGTTGCAGAGTGGTAGTGGATGCAGCAGCATACAAGTCTAGATTTGTGATATAACGATCAGTACGAAATATGATGCGCAGTATACGGCGATGGAGAACTTCTAATTTACCTATGTGGGTTTTGTTAATGGTGGACCAGGCAGGGAAGCCGTACGTGAAGAGGGGAAGAATGTATGATTTATAAAAATTAATCCGGCAATTTTGGGGCAAATGGGACAAGTGACTTGACATTATGCCGACAGATCGGCATACTTTGGACGACACATGATCAGCATGGTGAGACCAGGAGAGGGCGGAATCTATGACAATGCCAAGGTGTTTATGGTGGGGCGCTACAGAGATAGGGTGACCGGGATCATCGGGAAAGTGGAAGATGGGCACTGGATCTGTGGGAGGGGGAAAAAGGAGGAGCTCGGTTTTGGTCACATTTGGCTTAAGGTACCAAGTGCTCATCCAGTGAACAATGTCGTTGATACAGGTCTGAACTTTGGGGTACAGGGTGGCGTGAGATGGGGAGGAAGCAAGGACAGTGGTATCATCTGCAAACAAAGAAATATTGGGAATTGAATAGGGGAGGTCATTAACGTATGTGAGGAAGAGCAGGGGACCTAAAATGGAGCCCTGGGGCACTCCGGATGTCACAGACTCGGGGTCAGATAAGGTTCCATTTACTGTGACGCATTGATTTCGGTCCAAGAGGTAGCTAGTTATCCAGGCGAGTAGGGAGCCGGAGACACCATGGGCACGAAGTTTGGCGATCAGGCCCTTGTGCCACACGGTGTCGAAGGCCTTGGAGAGGTCGAAGAAACAGATGCAGGAAACCTGCCGCTGGTCTTTTAGGGAGCAGAGGTCTTGGATTATGCGGGACAATTGCAGGGATGTGTTGTCCTTACGGCGGAAGCCAGATTGTGCGGGGTGAAGAACAGGGGAGATATGGTCGTACAAGCGGTCGTACACTATTCTCTCTAGCAGTTTGGAGACGCAGGACAGAAGGGAGATTGGTCGGTAATTAGACGGGTTGTTCTTGTCGCCTTTATTTTAGTACACTGGAATGACAGTGGCTGACTTCCATCGTGACGGGAATGTGCCGGAGGAGAGGGAAAGGTTAAAAAGAATGGAGAGTGGGCGGGCAATTGAGTAGCTCAGTTTCCTGAGGATCTCATTGGTGATCCTATCAGCTCCGGGGGATTTGTTCAGAGGCAGTCTTGCAATATACTTGTGAACAGTCGATGAGGTGATGATCAGGGAGTGCAATGTAGTTGCTGGTGGAGGTAGGGAGGAAATAGTGGGAATAGGAGCATCGGGGTCAACCTGTAAGCCAGCACTGACGAAGTGGCGGTTCAATAAGTTACCAATGGATGCCGGAGAGGTGCTTGTTCGACCATTGGGGCCCACCATCTTCGAAGGTATGACCCGGGCGCTGGTAGGATTTCGCAGTTGACGAATGAGCACAGGGAGGGATGGGAGGCGAGGGTTTGTGGGAGATATCGTAGCACGGAGGTTGCGGATGTAGCAGCGATGGCAGGATCTGGAAAGGCATTTTACATAGTTACGTTGGTGTTTGTATTTGTTGAAATTTGTAGGGGATGGGTATTTCCGGTAGATGCTGTAGAGATCGCTCTTGACTTTAATAGTTACTTTCAGTGATGGAGTCATCCAGGGGCAGGGTTTGTGGCGTGATTTCCGACGAGGAGGTGAGGATCTTCCTATATATAGGTCCAAGGCACCTTCAAGGATGTCAGTGAATGCGGAGACAGCCGTGTCGATGCAGTGGGAGGCAAGGACCTGAGACCAGGGTACATCTGCGAGAAAAACATTCATGGCATTCCACATGTTATCCGTGGCACTCAGGACATTGTATTTTTGCGTGGATGGTGGGCTACGACAGGTGCTGGCTGCTGTGGGGGAAGACTTTGAGGAGGAGAACTCAGCCAGCAGGACGGCATGGTCTGATGCGCCAAGAGGAGCCAGGTGTTGAATGTGGTTGAGTTGGTTAGGGATGTTGCTCGCGATAAGGTCTAGACAGCTGCCAAGTCCATTCGAGCCGAGGTGGGTGGGAAAGGTTACCGATTGGGTCAAATTATAGCATGAGAAGAGGTTGTCAAGACTCAGACCCTGTGCATCCGTTTGGTCAGTTGAGCACCAGCCGCAATACCTACAGTTGAAGTCGCCTGATATCACAAGGGCTTCGGGCTTCCTTTGAGTTGATTGCAGGGCTATTTGGAGGCGGTCGAGAAAAGTCGAGAAGTCATCCGTCGACGGGGAAGGAGCACGGTAGATACAGGCTACTGTTAGGTGGGTTGTTGGCAGGTCAGAAGGTGAGACAAGCTTATGTTCAACGAGTGTAAGCCGAAGTGCTAGCGCTTCCAAGCCCGGTTGCTGAAAATCCGGTAGCTGATCAATGGAAGTACACAGACCTTCACGAACTAAGATTAGAACTCCTCCGTGTGGGTCACGGTTCTGTCTATTTTCTAAAACAGGTCGGTCTCGACGGAAGCATTCATAGTGTGGCACGTGGAAAGCTTGTGTGGGAGTTAGCCAGGTCTCTGTGATGCATACAACGCTGGGTGTGTGATCCTCACAGATTTGAATGAGTTCGCCAGACTTGTTTGCTATGGAGCGAGCATTAAGGACACAGATTGTAAGTCGGTGAATAGCAGCATGTACAGAATGGGGGAAGAAAGGTGGGGCAAGAGCGTTGAGAGGCGCAGGGGTTGAAGTGGAAGAGGAGGGATAAAGGTTACGCATTGGAAGCTGGCTTCGTCACTTTGGGGCTGTCCGCAAAACGCCACTTGCGTACTGAGTGGCTGATGGCTTCGGGCCAGAAGGCTCTGTCTAGTACACGCTCTTCATGTTCTGCAGCCACAGTGACTCTGGCATACGATGTGCCAAGGTATTTCGACTCCATGACGGAGCAATTTAATACCTCCACGTCCCTCGCTTCGCACCAGTCTCTGATGGAGTGAGCGTTGCAACCGCTGTTGATGCTTCCAACGTAGAGCGCAAGTTTGTTGATGGGCACCACCCCTGTGAGGACGCACGGATCAGCAGGTTCCGTGTTAGGTGATTCCTTCACGTACCGAGAGGTTATAGTAGCCCGCAGAGCTTTGGATACGCTGTCCGTGATTTTGTCCTGCCGTCCTTTTCGTCTATGGTTCACGTCTTTCCACGTGTTCTGTGTCGGCTCTGTACTACATATGCCAGTGACCCCTGCTTCACAGCATTGTGTGTCGGCTGTGTGGGCTGTACAACTACAAGTATCACTGGTGCATGCAGCACACATTTGGCTTTGTTGGGCGGGCTGGGTCTGGGTGCTACTTGGACTTGTACCTTGTGGTGTTGCAGCATGATGGGTGCGTACGGTATTACTGTAGGACTTCGCAGCTGGAGGTCCCGTACCCACGTTTTGTTGGGATGTGTACGTGGGTACGGTGTGTGGTAAGGGGTCAGGGATGGAAGACTTCTGTTGACGAAGCTCTACTACTTCACGCCTCAGCTCTTGGATTTCCAATTTCAGGGCCAACATTGTGCTGTCTCTATCTTCCCTCGACATAACAATCTCCTTGGACAAGGTTGAAACACATGATACAAGGCTAGACAATTGTTCCAACGTACCGTTTGGACTTGCTGGCTGCGGCAGCACTCCCACGCCCATCTTCCGGAGTTCTTTGACGAGTTCCGGGCGAGAAAGGCTTGATGGTTGGTCTACTGATTTCCGCTCGCCCAGGTCAATTAGGTCCTTGAATCCCACCAGGGCTAGGTCTAGATTCTCATCAAGTGACATCGTAAGGTACACAAAGGTTTGGTCACTGCTTAAGGGATGCTGTAGGAGTGCCGCTGAGGCTGATCCTCAGAGCACGAAAACCGCCAACCGTCCCCAAAAACTTCAAAAATATAATTATGATGATTGTACATGTACATGTATATAGTCATAACTTTTCCGCGAAGGTAGAGTCTACTACTAGGTGTGCGGAGAAGCGCGCTGGAGGAGACCATCGACTGTGCAGGCTATGGTTATTGCTCTAATAATTAAAAAAAGAGGTATAGTTGATGTTCGGTCATGATGGAAGGAGTGGTGGAACTACAGGAGAGATGAGCTGATTATTTGCAGGGTGACTGAGGGTGACATCGGTTGGATGAGTATGACGATTGCGAAGACAGTTGAACATTATAATTTTCAAAGGCATCTCAAACTAATTTGGCAATGAAAAATTCTTTTAGAAAAGAAGTCAACTAATGAATAGAAGAAGTCATGTTTTCTCCTTTCCATGTTGATCTCTAGCATGCATGGCCACATTGGTATGGGGATACTCATATATTTTTTTGTTGTAGTTATGGCCACTTTCAAGTCCGAAAAGGTACAGTTTTCCAAACTGTGAGGCTCAATAAGTACAACAAAGTGAATAATATTATATCCCCGCGTGCCAAAGCATAATATGAGGATTTTGCGAGCATAATGCGAGAATCCATGAAAGCATAATTCCATGATTTCGCGAGCATAATCCGCCGGAGCCTACCCCCCCCCCCCCCCCCCCCGAAAAGGCGGCGTGCCAAGGCCCATCCACATCGAGCACTCGGAAACTGTGACCGCATGCACGAGCAAACAGATTGTAGCACTTTTTCAGCTAAAAAAGCTCACCAAAAACGCAATAATTAAGGTGGCAGGCTACCCAAAAAGTCGCTGAAAAATCGAATTTGTAAATTCATATTGAGTGCTACGTCAGTTTAAAGAGCATGAATAGCTGCAAATTCTCTGAAAATTGTGTCCCGATCTGACTGTGTACCAGCCGTTCAAGAGTTATGGCCGAAAATGTACCCTTGCAAGGAAAGATTTTTTGTTGCACGCTGTCATTTGTTGGCAGCACTGTATTTGAATGTGAGCAGAACGTGCGCAACTTGTCGTATCATGGAAACACGCGAAAGTGTGCAGAAATTTGCTCCAAGTCCAAAAAATCACGTTAAAAACCACGTATTGGGCTGCACGGCGGCGGGCGTCGCCGGGCGAAGCCCGCCGCCGTGCAGCAGGACTTTTGCCAGCACCCTCGTGACGTTGCAGATATGTGGCTTGATTATTGTAGTTGACGTTGATTTAGTAACTTTGGCAAGTTTGAGTCGTGTCAAGAAGTCAGGTAGGTTTCAGTTTTGTTTTGTTTTTTGTTTTGTTTTTTTTACTATGTTCACATACCCAACTCATAAATAATACAGAAGACAATGGTACTGAGACAAGGACAAACGTGACAACTACTGAGAAGGGGCTGCACCGAGGTGCAGCAGTGATGGTGGGGCATTGATGGCTCTGCCGACCTGAGGTCTCGGCATCACGGCCAGAAACACGCACCAAAAACAAAAGATAGACCTGTAAGGGTCAGCAAAAATAAAAAGAAAGCAAGGGCAAGCAGCAGCTAGTACTAGTGTGCAGCGCATTCGTAGCAATGGGAGTCGTTGACGGGGCACTAGAATGTAGGTGGGTCGACAGGCAGAATGTCCGTGGACCATCGCCAATCCTGTCGGCGGAGGTATTCGTTGACGTTGCACTTAAACTTTTGAAGATTTTTGCGAGTTGGGGCGGAGTCTAAAAAGCTGGCGGCAGGGAATTCCACAGCTGGATTGCACAATGTGGGAAGCTGCGGAGAATGGTGTCTGGTGCTTGACGCGGTAGCGGATTTCGTAGCTGGTAACTGTGGCCGGCGGCCATGCGGAGATCGTTTCGATTGTGAGTGGCGTCACGGGGCTCAAGCCTTGGTGGGAGGACTGCTAGCAATTGAGTCGGACCGGTGATGAAATGCAGTTTGTGAGTGTATGTTAATGCAGCAACGTATCGCCGTAGGCTGAGGCTCTGGAGCTCCGTCCCGGGACCAATGATGCACAATGCACGGCGTTGGATGCTATCTAGGCGTGCAAGATGGGAGGGAGCAGCTCCCATCCAGACAAGCGGAGCATACTCCAAAACGGCCCTTGTACACCGTGACGCGGCCCTCTCGGGAGAGATAGGGCGCAGCTCGCCGCAGGATGCCCAAGCGCTGTTTGCCACGTATAGACACTGCGCGGATGTGCTCCGCGAAGGACAGCTCCGGATCAAAAGTCACGGGCCCCAAGAGCTTTATTGTGGATGACTCTGGCACAGGGTTGCCTCCATAGAGGAGGGAGGGCAAGGCTAGCTGTGCTCTTTGCAGCGTGACTGTCATAGCCTGGGATTTCGACGGCTCAAACGCTACACGCCATTCCTTGCCCCAGTCTGACAGACGATTGATGTAATAGTTCTTCATTGAGCGAAGGAAGAAGAGAGCGTTCATTACTCAATATACTGGTTATATATATGAGAGTAGGTGTGACACAAGGTGATAAGGTGTGAGTGGTGAAAGTAGGTGTAAAACTGTTACACCATCCCCTCCCCAACGGAAAGTTCCGTGGCTTTAACCAATTGGCCCGCGATCTGCTAAAACCACCCTTCGGTGCTGTGTAATTTTTCGGAGAAAATGATGAAAACGTCAGAACGTCTCGATTTTCTCATCATCGCCGGTGACAGTCATGGCGGAAGGAGGACGAAGGCGCTCGTTGGCACAAATTGTTGTCGGATTCTCGGCAGCGGATTCGTCAGCACTGCTAAATGACGATAGATCGTTCTTCGGGTGGTCAGATCAAGATTCTGACGACCAGAGCGATGACGAATCGACCGACGGCTCTCCGCTCGTGACCCTGCCGATCGCGCTTGCGATCGATGCGGAGCAGAATTTGGACGAGGCGCCAGCGCTACAGCCAGCGCAAGCCCTCACCGCCGGACGACAGGGCCAACCTAAGAAATCCCGTGCCCAGGCGGCGCCCAGTACTGTTGAAGAGGTACAGGCGCGAGTGGACAAGGGCTGCAGTTGTGCCGGTGTCAACTGTTTCAAGAACGTGTCACCGTAAACTAAAAAGTCCGGGACAGAATAGGGAGCAATGACACTGGTCTATAGTTAGTAGGGGATGTTGCATCGCCACTCTTGAACAGTGGACTAATGTGTGATGTTTTAAAACACACTGGCACAGTACCTGGTGTCAAGGATGCATCGACTAGGGTGGTAAATGGAGGTGCCAGGACATCTGAACACTGCTGCAGTACAATTCCAGGAATGTTGTCACTCCCAGATGCTTTGTGAGGACTCACAGTTTGCAAGCATTGTGCAACATCAGACACGCTTACCGGCTGAAATGTTGAGAAGCTAGACGCAGAGGCTGGACCATGTGGTATATGCAGCTCAGGTGGCCGAATAGGGTCATGCACAATGTCTCCAAACAATTTACTGAGTGACTCAAGCGGCGCTTCAGGTTCTTTCCGTGTCTTCTGTCGGCCTGTGACATCGTTCATGACAGCCCAAAGTTGCCGTTGATCTGATGTGTCACATCTCTTAGTGAAGTACAAGTTGCGTAGACTCCTGTCCAACTTGGGTGCTTTGGAGCGAGCTGATCGGTGTGCTTCTTGAAGGTTCTGATCGGTTTTGTCTGGGAGCCAAAGACGATGCGCCCGGTTTCGTTCACGAACACTTGCCACTAACTCATCTGTAATCCAGGGGCAAGGACGTCGAGATTTGCGGCGCCGTTCCCGAAGTGGAGCATGTTTGTCTAGAGTGGTCTGGATTCCCGCAGTGAGTGACGACGCAAGCACATCCACACAGACAGAGTCACAGGTAGTTAGCGTCTTCTCCAGTTCACATGTAAACATATTCCAATCCACTTTGTGCAAACAGCGAGTCTTGCGCAGATGCTGTCCCTTCAAGTGGTGACTTGCTGAAATTGGCAGCTTGGCAAGTATTGCAGAGTGGTCACTGATATCCAACTGAATAGTCTCGCAAACACCCTGGATCGGGGTGGTAGACAGGAATAGATCCAGTAGTGTGGCAGTACTGCTGGTCACTCGGGTAGGAGATGTGATGTGGTTGCGAAGGTTAAACTGGTTGAGTACATGATGCAAAGGAGTCACAGCATGGGCATCATTAAAGTTTACGTTGAAGTCTCCTACTAGCACAGTTGTGGTCTGCGGTCCACTGCAGGCAGTCTCTAGGTTTGACTCCAGCCCATCCCAGTAGCCCGCAGATTCACTAGGTGGTCGATAGCAGCAGCCCAGTAAGACCGTCTCATTGCCTGGTCGACCCGGGGCTAGAATCTCCAGCCACAGCATCTCCAGCTCACACTCGAGGTCACGTCTTCGACGGACTTGCAAGGACGTATGACAGTAGAAGGCAACACCGCCTCCTTGCCTGCCTTCCCGATCTTTGCGGAACACACTGAAATGAGGAATGTTTACTTCTCCGTCTGTTACATCGGCTGACAGCCAAGTTTCCGCAACGCCTAGGATGTGTACTCCATGGGTTGAGATAAAGTCTTCAATTTCTGCTACTTTTCTCCTAAGGCTACAGACATTTCAGAAAGCTACACTGGTCATGATCTAATACGATATGGTGAGTTCGCCAACTGTCATATGCCGGTAAATGCCCCAATCCAGTGCACATCAAATGCCCCAATCCAGTGCACATCAAATGCCCCAATCCAGTGCACATCAAATCAATAATTATTAATGCCCCAATCCAGTGCACATCAAATGCCACAAACCAGTGAACATCAAATGCCCCAATCCAGTGTACATCAAATACCCCAATCCAGTGCACATCAAATACCCCAATCCGGTGCACATCAAATACCCCAATCCAGTGCACATCAAATACCCCAATCCAGTGCACATCAAACACCCCAATCCAGTGAACATCAAATACCCCAATCCAGTGCACATCAATTGCCCCAATCCAGTGCACATCAAATGCCCCTATCCAGTGCACATCAATTGCCCCAATCCAGTGCACATCAAATGCCCCAATCCAGTGCACATCATATGCCCCAATCCAGTGCACATCAAATACCCCAATCCAGTGCACATCAAATGCCCCTATCCAGTGCACATCAAATACCCCAATCCAGTGCACATCAAATACCCCAATCCAGTGCACATCAAATGCCCCAATCCAGTGCACATCAAATGCCCCAATCCAGTGCCCATCAAATGCCCCAATCCAGTGCACATCAAATACCCCAATCACGTGCACATCATATGCCCCAATCCAGTGCACATCAAATGCCCCTATCCAGTGCACATCAAATACCCCAATCTAGTGCATAACAAATTGTTGTGAACCCTTCTGATTCTCTAAAAGTCAGAAACGAACGACCACACGGCCGAGGACAACTATTACATTTTACCATCTAACAGTATATTTCACCGGCCTGATCGATTAATACCAAACACTAAGGGTGCGTTTGGTTGGTACGATCTAGAACAGGATCGAACAGCTGGTGCACATGGAGCAGCCTCATGCCAACCAAACGCCACTCCAGAAACAGAGCACATTTTTGTGGAAAAATGTGCCAAACTTGGTGCATTCTTCAAAATGTGTATGGATCACCATGGTCACTTTGTACGGTACGACGAGTCCAACCCAAAAGCGTATGCACGTGATCATGTGGGAACAAAATCGATGTTCCCGCCAGGTTTCAGTGTGAAAAAGTGAAACTGCTCGGTCTGCTCCAGCCTCGAGGCCGGAGCAAGCAGAAAATGTTCTGGCCGACCCAGAACAGGTGCAGTCCCAACCAAACGCGCTGTTCTGGTGAATCCTGTTCTAGTTCGTACCAACCAAACGCGCCCTAAAACCACCAGGTAGTTATTGCGTGAAAATGACAGCGTATATCACAAAAGCATACACATACACATACACATACACATACACATACACATACACATACACATACACATACATAGTACAACACACATGTAGATGTACAACTACAGCGCACACAGCTAACCGCACATAGCGCCTGTAGCGTATACCACGTCGTAAACATCAGCGGTGCGGCGTCGAGGTACAACTGCATTAAAACGAACACAATGTCACTAGCGAGAAGGCCTTTCACTCTTGAGAACTTGTGGTTTCATAACACAATTGCCCGAATCCAGTGCACATCAAATGCCCCAATCCAGTGCACATCAAATGCTCCAACCCAGTGCACATCAAATGCTCCAATCCAGTGCACATCAAATGCTCCAATCCAGTGCACATCAAATGCTCCAATCCAGTGCACATCAAATGCCCCAATCCAGTGCACATCAAATGCCCCAATCCAGTGCACATCAAATGCTCCAATCCAGTGCACATCAAATGCCCCAATCCAGTGGGGGACCAGTGCACATCAAATACTCCAATCCAGGGCACATCAAATACCCCAATCCAGGGCACATCAAATGCCCCCGGGGACCAGTGCACATCAAATACCCCAATCCAGGGCACATCAAATACCCCAATCCAGGGCACATCAAATACCCCAATCCATTGCACATCAAATACCCCAACCCAGGGCACATCAAATACCCCAATCCAGTGCACATTAAATACCCCAATCCAGTGCACATCAAATACCCCAATCCAGTGCACATCAAATACCCCAATCCAGTGCACATCAAATACCCCAATCCCGGGCACATCAAATACCCCAATCCAGTGCACATCAAATGCCTCCGGGGACCAGTGCACATCAAATACCCCAATCCAGGGCACATCAAATACCCCAATCCAGGGCACATCAAATACCCCAATCCAGGGCACATCAAATACCCCAATCCAGTGCACATCAAATACTCCAGTCCAGTGCACATCAAATGCCCCAATCCAGTGCACATCAAATACCCCAATCCAGCGCACATCAAATACCCCAATCCAGTGCACATGAAATACCCCAATCCAGTGCACATCAAATACCCCAATCCAGTGCACATCAAATACCCCAATCCAGTGCACATCAAATACATGTGCCCCAATCCAGTGCACATCAAATACCCCAATCCAGTGCACATCAAATACCCCAATCCAGTGCACATCAAATACCCCAATCCAGTGCACATCGAATACCCCAATTCAGGGCACATCAAATACCCCAATCCAGGGCACATCAAATACCCCAATCCAGGGCACATCAAATACCCCAATCCAGGGCACATCAAATACCCCAATCCACGGCACATCAAATACCCCAATCCAGGGCACATCAAATACCCCAATCCAGGGCACATCAAATACCCCAATCCAGGGCACATCAAATACCCCCTTTCATCCTAGTTCAAAATTGCCCACATCATTACGATATTGAAGTCAAAACAAGGCCCCATAATTGCCCTTCCAATCACCGCCCGGTGTCTCTAACGTCTATTCTCGCCAAACTCCTTGAGCAGCTCGTGTTCTCTCGTCTCCAGGTGTTTTTCCAAGAACGTTGCCCGTTCCATGAAGATCAATTTCGTTTCCGGAAGCACCGGTCGACCGCGCAACTCCTCACGAAGGTAACGAATGATTGGCTGCTAGCCCGCGACTGTTATTCGTGTTTTGTAACGAAGCTGTCCGCTAAGGACCGCCAAAGGCTCTCTACTGTGTTCCGCCGTGCTGTGCGAGCTGCCTGTGTTGCTATATCACAGGACTACATCATGCCATTATTGACCACATTGGCGATTTATCCATTTGAACACTATATGATTCTCAACTTTGCCCAGTTTATTCATAGAAATCATGTCATCATCTCACTGCCTACCCTAACGGAATTATTTCCACCGGTCGCAACAGGCCTTAGAACTAGAAGCCACTCTAATGCTTCCATTGCCATATCTAAGCACCGGACAACTGATGGAGTAAATTCTTTTTCTAATCGTGCCGCAATTTTCTTTAATACCCTGCCTGCCGAGTGGCGCTGACACCACCGTACCTCTACATTTGCAAACCATCTCAGGGATCTTTTTAAAGACCCAGTGGCGTTCAAGAAGTATTTTGACCTTCTTTTTGGAATCTGTTGAGTTTCTCGATGATCTTGATAGTTCTTGTACTAAGCTTGAAGTTGACTTGGTGTTTGATTACTGTACTGCTTGATGTCTGGATTCCAATTCTTTCTATTTTTTTCTTTTCTTTTCCTTTCTACTTACCCCGTTATCGGCCCTCTTAAGAGTTGTGTGTATCACTGTTGAGGCATCCGATGGTAAAATAATAAAATAAATACTACTACTACTGCTACCCCAATCCAGTGCACATCAAATACCCCAATCCAGGGCACATCAAATGCCCCAATCCAGGGCACATCAAATGCCCCAATCCAGGGCACATTAAATACCCCAATCCAGGGCACATTGTATTGTATTGTATTGTATTGTATTTATTTAAAAGGATTCTCCAAAAGCAAATGGATGCTTATCACGGAAGTCTCCCACATAAATATCGCAAGAAAAATGGGGAAATGGGGGAGAGGAGAGTGGAAGATGAAGCATGGGAAGAAGGGAAACAAGTACCTAAATATCGAGGTATAAAAGCAGGAAAGAAATCGACGAGGGAAGAAATCACCTCTGCAGATAATAGCGGGACATTTAGATGAAAAAAACCCAGCAAGGATTAATTTCAAGGAAAAAAATTCTCAAACGGAAAAGTTCGGAATTCCAGTCAGAGAATATCTATGCTGAGAGTAATGAGCCTTTAGAGCAATGCGAAAATTGACAGAGGACTGAACGCAGCGGATGTGTTCTGGAAGTTTGTTCCATTCCACAGATAAACTGAAGAGAGGGGATTTAAGGAAATGGGCGCCAGAACGAGGCAAAACTATAGAGGACGGGTGACGACAACTAAGGGATACATTGAATTTGAAACGAATTAGCAAAGACGAAAACTGGTAAAAGACATGATGAAAATACAGCAAGGACAGAATCTGACGACGCCACTTCAGGGATGACCAGTCACAAGTACGATTAAGAATCTGCTTCGGGGTTTCCCACTCAGGAGGGTGCCGGGTCTTACAAAGCAGATATGAACGAGCAGCAACGGCTTGCAGTTGGTCTAACGTAAGCGAATCTGAATGGGATACGGCGAATGACCAGACAGGGACTGCGTATTCTAACAGTGGTCGTACGTAACACTTGTAGAGCAAATTCACGTCACATGCCCCAATCCAGGGCACATCAAATGCCCCAATCCAGGGCACATCAAATACCACAATCCAGGGCACATCAAATACCACAATCCAGGGCACATCAAATACCACAATCCAGGGCACATCAAAAACCCCAATCCAGGGCACATCAAATACCCCAATCCAGTGCACATCAAATACCCCAATCCAGTGCACATCAAATACCCCAATCCAGGGCACATCAAATACCCCAATCCAGTGCACATCAAATACCCCAATCCTGGGCACATCAAATACCCCAATCCAGTGCACATCAAATACCCCAATCCAGTGCACATCAAATACCCCAATCCAGGGCACATCAAATACCCCAATACAGGGCACATCAAATACCCCTATTCCTTCCCAGTTAGTTGTGCTATTCCTAGTGTTACAGTCAAACCTGTCTAAGACGACAGCTCAAGGGACCTTCAAAATGTGGTCTCTATTACCAGGTGGTCTCCTTTTCCAGGGTAAATTCACTGCAAATAGCATCCTGAGGCCTCGTTTACACGACAACGATTGAAAAACGTTTTCAAAAGAACACCCTTCCACAGATTTTGATAAGAGCGTTTACACGACAACGCTGAAAAACGTTTCAAAAACGTTTCAAACGAAAAACGGCCTTCAAAGTGTTTTTCAATCGTTTTTGTTCCGGTTCGTTCTCGTGTAAAAACGTTTTACTAAGTTACTGCGAGCCTTGTACTCAAAACATGCCGCCACCAGCCTGCGCCAGGCCAACTTATTGCACGTGACCATTGCGCGCTGGAAAACGCGTTGCAGTGTACACGCTTCTCGTTTTCGTGTAACCAGCAAAAACGCTTCGAAACCGATTGAAAAACGTTTTTCAATCGTTGTCGTGTAAATGAGGCTTAGGTCCTGGTTTCAGTGGTCTTCTAGGGCACGTGGTCGACTTGACAGGTTTTACTGTATTTTCGTCAGTCTAGCTGCTAACTAACTTTCCATTCTCATAATTATTCGTGTAGCGTTGCTGATCTCTCTATCGTTTTCCAGGGTTGGGCTCCGAGGGCACTGTACTTCCGCTAGCGCTTGGCGGAGAATGCGCATAGTTGACTGTACGCGCCTACTGAGTGGCTAGCCAGTGCAGTCACTGAATCAGTCCTAGCTTGCTTGCCAAGTCGCGTCGCACGGTTCGGGTAGGGGCAGGCCATGCAGCGTGGTGCCACAGTTTCGCCACTACAACCTCCATGCAAAGCATCTCAAATAATGACATCAGCATACTTCTCTCTCTCTCTCTCTCTCTCTCTCTCTCTCTCTCTCTCTCTCTCTCTCTCTCTCTCTCTCTCTCTCTCTCTCTCTCTCTCTCTCTCTCTCTCTCTCTCTCTCTCTCTCTCTCTCTCTCTCTCTCTCTCTCTCTCTCTCTCTCTCTCTCTCTCTCTCTCTCTCTCTCTCTCTCTCTCTCTCTCTCTCTCTCTCTCTCTCTCTCTCTCTCTCTCTCTCTCTCTCTCTCTCTCTCTCTCTCTCTCTCTCTCTCTCTCTGTCTCTCTCTGTCGCCCTACAAGTACATGTACAATTTACAATTCCATACAAGGTATTGTAATGATGACGTAATCACATAGCCTGAATACGCATGCTGCACCAATACTAGTATTTGAATACTGTATAAGTATAACATGTAATTTTAGATTTAAGCCCTTGGGGGGCATTTTCAATGACGTCTATAGACGTCATCAGCGTTCAATGGGTTAAAATCTTGTAGGACGCATCACGCAGCTTCATAAGTAAAAAATTGGTTGTGAGCAGCACTGGCTCACACTCAAATCACTGCTTTTCACCAGAAAAATATTTTATTTCAACGTTTCCGAAATAACTGTCATCAGCCTTCCTGATGATGGTTATTTCATGACCGGGTCATGAAATAACCATCATCAGGAAGGCTGATGATAGTTATTTCATGACCGAAACGTTGAAATAAAATATGTTTCTGGTGAAAAGCAGTGATTTGAGTGTGAGCCAGTGTTGCTCACAACCAATTTCTTTGTAATTTTAGGTGTAGTAAAATTTCTGTGGCAGGGACCTGCCAGGTTTCAGGTGTAATTTAAATTTCAGGGTCGGTAGAGTTTCGGGCGCTGAGTCGAATGGTGTTGGTCCCACGCGTCTCCGACAAAGCGTTCTCGAGATATTTCCGTTTGAAAAACTGAGTTTCGGGGGGCTGCGCCATGACGTCATGCGGCCGCGCCACACCCTCTGCAACGTCATAGCGTGCAGCTAGGTCAAAAGGAGTGCGTGAAAGCAATAGTGTCAGAGCTATTTCAAATGATTTGGCGACTGATATTATTATTATTAGGTTGTGCAAGCGACCCCGAAGACCTATAACTCTTTGTGAGAGTGAGGATGCAGCCATGGCTGACCTTCATGAGTTCGGTCTGGGGCTGAGAACCTCGGTATTCAGCTGAAGAAATGGCCGCGCGGGCCGGTCAAGAGTGAGCGCTACTGAGTTTCCGACTGATGAAGAAGCAGCAGCTATTGCAGACGAGGCTGATGTAATTATCAGATCGCTGGAGAGCAGGGTCACCAAAATGGAGAAGAGTGATGCGAGTGCTCTAATTAATGTTGTTCCATACCGATTAGATTGCCTTAGACTCCAGTAGCCTGCCACATGGTGATGTTTTGGTGCGAACTTGGAATATTTCGAACTACTCAATTGGAGAACAGTGCAGGCTCTTTGAACCACGGGCACGACTCTTCGCTCGCAACGCTATGGAATCTGAAAGTTCTAGGTCCGGGAGCTGTTTGCTGTATTGTCACTTGTCACGGTTGTGCACTCATCGCTGTAGCATAAAATAATGAGGCGGGTGCGGAAAACTAAAATTTTCTTTCTCAAAGCACAACCACCGGCCGGCACCGGCAAGGAGAAACGCACGTTCTCTGACTACATGAGTCACTGTACGACTGATACGAGTGTAGTACTACCGGTAGTACATGACAAATCTGTGTGTTGACTAGTTTTCTGAGTCTTGTGTCAGTTGTGACATGAGTTTGTTGACTGCACTACAGCTAGATAAAACATTGCACGCTCTGCGCTGCGTGAGCGCGTAGACCATGTAGACGGGCTGACGGAAAAGTCTAACTCGGAAACGGCTAAAATACGGTATAACCTCCAAGTTTACCGAGTTTAAAATCACAGGGTACGTAGTGTTTGTAACACTGAATCGAATGGTCTTGGTCCGAAGAAGCTGCGACAAACGGTTCCCCAATCGAACGCGCTCCGAATATGGCCATTTTTGTACACAACTAGATGGTGTGGCTACCTGGCTGCACGCTGTGACGTCATCACCTGGATCTGGGTGATGCGCGCTCAAATTCGCACATGTTCGATTGGGCGTATCTGACGAACCATAAGCCGCAGCCTCCTCGGACAAAGACCATTCGACTCAGCGACCCGAACTCTACGGACTGTGAAATTTAAATTTTTCACCGGACTTCCCCTTTAACAAACTTGAAAGCAATCCTTTAACAATCGAAGAGAATTTCACCGAGCGTAACTGCAGCGTGCAAAGTATATGCTGAAAAACTGAAAAACACATCCCATGCCAGAAACAACTTGTAGACGGAGTGTAGGCCCATGTACAGCAGACTGCCGTAACCATGGGCGAGTTCGCTGGGACGCTACCAGGAACGCTGATAGGGGAATCCCCTCGCATCCCACACCGCGCCGACTAAATGCTCGGCCGCCGCTTCTGCTCGGGTGTGTGCTGTTCAGTGGAGATTAGCGGGAGAACTGTACTTGCATGTGAGGCGGCAACGTAACAATCGCCGCCGGGCGTGCGCATATACAGAACCAGCATGAGTGTCGGGCCAAGCTTCAAGACTCACCACATTCAGCCGTGCGAACGGGAGGCACTTGTCCATGCAGGGCCAGCGCCAGGTCTTCAAGGTTGATGTTGCCCCCGCTGACAATGGCGACGACCTTTCCGCCGCCAGCACCGGCCAGTCCCTTAAGTGCAGCGGCCGCTGTGGCCCCAGCAGCACCCTCAGCAATGGAGTTAGTGGCTAGTGCAACGGTCTGCATGCCCCGCACCGCATCGTTCAGCGACACCGTGAGCGGCCGCTCGGAAACGGCCTGGGCTAGAGGCCAGATCTCCGGCAGGACGGCGCGGCCGCCCATGCAGTCAATGAATGACGGCGTCAGGTCGCAATCGACCGGCCGTCCCGCCTCGTACGCCGCGTGCACCTGTCGCGCAGTTTCCAACTCGACGGGGTAGACTTTGCACTCGGGCCGCAGCTCCTTCATGACGGCACCGATGGCCGTGCATATTCCGCCGCCGCCGAACGGCGCCAGTACCGCATCCACTTCGGGCAAGTCCTCCAAGATTTCCAGCGCTATGGTGCCGTTTCCCTCCATGTTTGCCAGGTCGAAGGACGGATGCATGAAGAGCTTCTCCTCATGTCCCGGGAAGCGGCGATTGCTCACCATTTCCCACCACTGGTCGTACGTGACGCGTATCACGCTGGCGCCGTGCTGCCGGATCTTGGCGACCTTCGCCTCGGCCGATCTGTTCGACACGACGATAGTGCACGGGATACCGACTTGCTGCGCACACCAGGCCAGAGCCTGCACATGTCGCGCACATGACAAGCGCATGCATGCACACACGCACGCACGCACACACACACAGATACACACACACACACACACACGCACAAACGCACACGCATATTCGTGTACAGGCACAAATACAGAAATGAGCACAGCACTCGCAGCGGCACATGCACATACGCGTTGGAGCGCATGCACATACACACACATCCAATGCAACGATCATACACTGTACTTCCGTAGAATCTGGCGTATGTGCCCAAGCCCGCACCATCAGGCATCAATTTTGTGAAGACATGTATGGCTTGCCGGCATTAGTTTACAAGCCTCTAATGCAAGAACACAGGCCGATTGAATCATAAGATGAACCTGTGTTGTTTCGTACGCAAGTCAAGAAGCTTTCGCAAGCTACATGGAATAAGATTGGAGTAAAGAGAGAATTTTCGTTACGCTTGCCTGAGACTCAGTCAGACTAAATGCTGAGGCCATGACACGGGCCAGATTCGCGCTCAATGGCACCGAAAACCCAATGCCCTTCGCGCCACCGTCCCCTGTGGTACTTCCTGTGGAAGTATTTGGACTCGTCGATCTCCACGATAACAGGGGAGCGTCGTCGTTGATGCCACCGAGCTGAATCTGATGACTGTCGAGGAATTCGCCGCAGATATCGCGCAGAAAGTTGTACCGATCGATGAGGGTTTTCTCGCCAACATCGAGTTCGTGAAGTACCACTTTCTGCGGTGTCTCAAGCGCCCACCAGTACATTAGCAGCAAAAGTACCACTTTCTGCGGTGTCTCAAGCGCCCACCAGTACATTAGCAGCAAAAGAGGCAGATGGCTTCTCTGGAAGAAGGACCCATGCCGCAAAGACTTCGTGACATTGTCTCGCCGACATCGCCACCGAAACCCGTCGACTCCTTGAGCGAATCCTGGAAGTTAGGAAGCGTAGAAAAATAAAACGATTTGCTTCGCAATGCGTTTCTCACGGTCTCGTTTACGCACCTACCTGTGCCTGTGGGTCGGGCTGCCTTATTCGGTGACACTCCGTAAGGACCTGTGACCTTGCTGGCTGGGTATGATTGGGGGGTGGGGGGCGCTAAAGTACAGGTTTACCTAATAGTACAGGTTTACCTAATAGTACAGGTTTACCTAATAGTACAGGGCGAAATTTGAATGCGCTGAAAAATTGTAGACTTACAGTAGCTGTTCAGCAACCGACCGTACAGCAGCGAAAAAAAAAAAAAAAAAAAAAAAAAACCGTACAGCAGCGTACCTTTTATCCGCACCACTCAGGGCGCAGGCTGTCTCCAGGAGGTTCGGATGAGAAGAATGTTCGGATAAGGGATCAGCCACACATCTATCTAAAACATGCGTATGCCCACATGTACATTCTCATTATGTTATTCTCTTCGGCAGTATAACAGGACTAGGCGCACTACACTCGACAGCTCCTCAAAATGACAGTATCGTTATACATTTCGACTCCAACCTGTCTTGTGCGTCGCTTGAAAAATTGCTTGTGGAATGCATGCAGGCTATACATGTCTTCACATCATTCATGCTCCCGGTGGGGAAAATCAGCAAAAAAAAAAAACTCAAAACAGCTGCTAAATCTGTTATTGTCCAGCCCGACAAGGTCATCCAGATTATCGATCATTCAGACAGTTAACTAGCGTCCGAATAATCATCATTCTCCTGTACTGTAGTACACTGTACAGTAGTACACTGTACTGTAGTACACTGTACTGTAAGACCAGATATTTTACCAGATATATTTTAAAGTCAATGTTAATGATCTCTGGATTTTTGTGGGGTAGCGAGAGAAAAATTCTAACGAATTCCGTCTCAAAACCCGCAAAGGACTGTCATTTACATATCGTTTTCTCCGTAACGACTCCAAATGTTGACGAATTTTTAAATGTGTTAAACCGTTAGAATTAAATGTTCGTTAACATTACTGGTCTTACAGTACGTATATGTCGCGCGTCGCACGTCGCAAAAATTGAACTTTCTTCAACTTCTGCGACAGGCACCTTGCGACTCAGTGTACGCGACAGGCATTCTCTTGTCGCAACTGTCGCAAATTGCGTGTCGCGTCGCAAAAAGTGGTTTTGTGAATTGGCCTTTACACTATGAATATGCCCCGGAGTAAAGTCTCCATTCCCCCAATCCACTTCGTACGCAGGATATGCTTACAGTAGAGTCGCGCGCCCAAGAACGTTGTTTCCAATTGGTTGGCCTGGGACGTTCTTTTTTTTCCAGCAATCTGGCTGCGTTCATATCACGTTCTTATAAACAATCCCCGTACTGAGCCGTACATGTATGTACCCAACAAGCTCGCAGAAAACCAACACCGATGTTCTTAACTTTAGGCTGTGGCGTTCTTGGTATTTCAGGCTGGACGTTCTTGGGCTCCACGTTCTTCAGCGCGTGACTCTACTGTAGGGCAGCGGGATCGTTTGCTGACAGTTCAGATCCGGATCCAGAACCATCCTATGCATGCTATTCCCACACCGTATTGAGCTGGCTGAAGAGTCCGATGCGGATCCATCTCATCAGATTCTGAGCAGCCTACCTCACCGGAGCAAGGTCGACAAGATCACCTGCATCCTTCATTTGGATATATGCTGCCAAAAACTTCCACATGTACATGTATATCGGGTCCATGAACTCTCCCTGAGCACAACTGATTCCACGATAGGCAGATCATGGTGCAAGGGTGTGCTTGTGAGCTAGCTATGTGGACCCGTTCCAATTAAATTCGCAAATGGACTACTATCTCTTCAAGTTCAATCGCCATTTTTCTTACTTCGTTTACATGGCAACGGCAGAGTCAAGCTACGGTTAAACCGTTGTATTGTATTAAAGAAGAAAATTAATCATACCGGTACAAGTCATTTCAGTTGGTTTTGAGGTGATTTGATAGAACTGGGAACCGGATTCGACAAAACAAACACAGTCTCTACATCAAGACTCCAGTACTAGTACTAGCGCTATAGCACACACACACACACACAAAAACTTTTCAACACGAAATTTATCCAGCTAATACTAAAATAACTGTGTACAGAAAACACAAACGTCAGAGAGACAGCAAAGGCCAAAAGATGATGCAGCCAGCACCCCACCTGTCCAAAATTTCCCGTGCTTGCCGTTATGACACCGTGCCTGCGACAGGTTTCACTGTCGGCGGAGAGCAAGGCGTTGAACGCCGCCCGCGCCTTGAAACAACCAGTATGTTGCAGGTTCTCTAGCTTCAGATAGATTTCTAGCGGCTTTCCGTCGCCCCGAACGTCCGCAGCCAAGTTCTCAACATGCTCGGCAGTGCTACTGCGGCTCCACGCCGGAACACGCACCAGAGGTGTCCTCACGACATGCCCTGCGTTGCGTTCTCGTGCCTCTCGCACGCCAGCTAGGGTCGGCAACGTCAGCTCTGTCTTGTTACTCGACATTGGAAATAATTCAGTTCAGTTCAGTTTGACTAGCCCGCACAGAAACTGACAACAACGACAAATGCCTGTCTCCGGTGCGCGCATGAGTCGTTGAATCGAGATCCACTTGTCTTTTGTAATACACGTCGACATCTACACCGGACCTGCAAGTAAGTTTTGCTTGATCCCATGCACGGGTCAGCGAGTCGATCGAGTTTCCAGTTCCACTACGTAACAATACATGGTGTACGTAGCGTGACTGTGCCATGTACGATCGAGGTCATGATTGCAAGAACCAGGGAGTAGTACAGTCAGTAGGTCTACTACCCCTTTATGTACCAGCCATCTAATGTATGTAAGGGGCTATCGCAGCCAAAGAAGCAACCATGGTATGAAATCTAGACAACTTTTGTATATGCAAGTTGTGTTTTCCTGACTCCATATGTATCACTGCACCCAGGTAAGCATGGATATTGGTACAGCATGCAGTAGTATATGAAGGCCATAGGTGGAATACCAAAGATACGCGCCAATTGTGCATATTTCTGACCAACCAGGGTATCACAAACAAATAGACTGAGAATTAGTTTGTGCTCGTGTACTGGGAACATAGGGACAAAACAACCTCATAAGCGTTGTCTCAGTGCATGAAGAGTAACAACATACCAGGGAAATGCTCATATATTCACACATTTGAGGTAAAACAATTGGTTCAAAATTGCAATTTTTGAATTCTTGTCTCAGATTCGAAATCTATATTTTTCTTCATCTACTCACATCCAGCGTCAGGTAAGTGAAAGAGAAGACAAGAAGCAGTCGCTGGCCGGTGAATTACGCCTGCCTTGACGATTTTAGGCCATCGCTGTCCTCCCTCTCGCTCCTGTTTTGAGAGCGAATACTGCGATGGGATCAGCGATACAAATTTCCAATTTCGAGTCGCATTCCGCGATGATATCGCCACAGCCGATCTCTCCAATCATCCACCACGTCTAGAAGACGTCGACATGACCTAGAACAAGCTACATCTTCGCTACAAGCAGAGAAACTGAGCGAGAACACGATCGAAACAGCGACAATTGTTTGCGCTGAAAAGCATACTTTTGAACGCGTTCGTTCTCCATACTTTCAAATGGCAACCTACCCATATCATACATCAAAATTTTCAGTGGGATCTCAGCTGTCAAGCGCAAAAAACCGCGGGTCGATCGGAGCTACGGCGGCGGGGAACGGCGCGCTTGATTGGAGTGCAGCGAACCGTACCATATGGTACGGTTCGAGATGGGGCTGGTACACAAAGGGCTACTCCCTGGCAAGAACAGTGTAGATCTACCATGCCGGTGTACTGGCTGTAGTACTACCGTACTGGCAATATGGTCGCAGTGAGGCCATGAAGCGTCACATTGCCATTGGCATATATTGGCACATGTTTAGGGGTCGTCGCAAAAGTTTGTTGTCCCTGAAACGAACATGATTCATTTAGGGGGAGGGGGTGCGAGCCAAAATCGCAAGTCGACCGACACTGTACATATGACATGTACATGCCTGCGATTTTCGTCGTCCAGCATAGCAAGCTGTGTTCGTTTCAGAGGGAGGGGAGGGGGTCCAAGTACGAAATGAACGATGTTCGTTTCAGGGACGACAGCAAACTTGTTACTTTTGCGACGACCCCTTACCGCACGCAGGGCGTTACATGCAAAGACTAATTAAAGGGGAAGTATACCCTAAAATCAAATTTTCACCAGTTGTAGTCTTCGGGGTGCTGAGTCGAATGGTCTTGGTCCGAGGAAGCTGAGACGCTCCCTTCCTCCTTTATTCCCAATCGAACTCGCGCACTTCCACCGAAACTGGGTGACTGCGCCCTACTAGATGGGGATTTGTATGCAAAATGTCACTAAAAGCGCCATTTCGTTCTTATAAAAGCACGGATGACCGCGATTGGCCCATATGTTGTAGTCTTTTGGACGCTGAGTCGATTGGTTTTGGTCCGAAAAGGCTGCGATGCAGCGTTCCTCCTTTATTCCCAATCGAACATGGTTGAACAAGCGGTCACGTGCTCCTGCGTACACCAGTCACCTGGTCACCGTGCCTGCAGGGTACAACTTACTAGCCTGTTTGACCTTTTTTGGGTGCAGTCCTGTCACTCGAGTTGAACTCGAGTTGAACCCCCCTGCGCGCGTTACGCGGCAACATTGCCAGTACGGTAGTACTAGTAGCAAGAGTCTTTTTTTTTTTTTTTTTTTTTTACAACAGCCTCCTTTAACGGGCAAGATTAAAAATTAAAAGCAACACAATGATGAGAAAACAAGAGGGGTAAACACAATAACTTTATCAAAGCTGTTGACTCACGCATACACACACACACACACACACACAAGATAACAATGATACCCAGTACCTAGACTGCAGGAGTTGCAAAGAAAGTTAAATCAATGCAGCCTCCGCGTTTGCGAGGACAGCAGACTGATCATTGACGCGGCGCATCCGCCGGGCACCACGAAGGCAGGCAACACTGGCACGCAGGAGACCAAAACCAAAACGACAACGCAGCAACGCCATCACCATTGCGTATGGCTCTCCGGATTTCTCTGCAGACAGAGCAGCAATTCGCTTGAGAAGAGCGCTAGCGGAAGCAGCTCGACCGGCTCCACCTGTGGCTGAGAATACGACAGGTACGAAGGAGGCTCGCTCAACTTCTTGCACCCTCTGACCATACCTGCGACGCTTCTCTCGCTCATGGCTCTGGTAGCGAGCAGCGAGAGAAGAGGAACGGTTTGAAGGAGCGAAAGGGTTAAACACCCGTACCTCAAGATAAACGCGTTCAAACCGTCCTCCCCACACGCCACTCGCCGCCACATCCAGACGGGCTTGATCCTCGGTGGACGCCGTCAAGAGTCTGGACTCTTGGAGTCTTGCTAGTACTTGTACTAGTAGTAGGTCTACGAGTCACAACTCAAGTCAGTTTGTACATGACATGCAGTACGACTCGTACAGTGCTGGCAACTGAAATCCGACCCACTGGCCGGCACCGCGCCGCCCAGTGGGTCGGATTTCAGTTGCCAGCACTGTACTCCTCTAGCTCTCCTCTGTAGACTGTAGATCTACATGTACATGCATGCACTTCCAGAACTGGCTACCGGCAGTTACCAGATGGTCACTTGTCACTGCACTACGACTCGAGTACGAGTAACACTAACAGTAACGATACAACGAGGGAGGGCTTCGTACTTCTTCCTGAAGTCTGTATACATGTATACAGTCCATTCATTGGAAACTGGCACCCTAACTTTTTGGTGTCTCTCTCACATACATGTAGTTGTAGATATCGTGAAAACAACAGTACATCCTGCATTGTGTGACCCGTGCAATTACTCTTTGCCACATTTGAGGCCAGAAAAGTCCAAGAACAGAGAAATTGAAATGTAAGGCTAAACACTATTATAATTTTTTCATTGATTGGTGTCACAAGTTAGTTAGTTGTGCGTGCTTGGATTGAGAAGAGTTTTTTTCCAGGGAGTAAAATACAGTTAACCCTCACACCACAGAAGAGATGAGCCAGTGGGGTGTCGCAAGCTTATATTGAACGTGAGCACGACATGATTATTGTGATCATGATGACGTATAACATAGTTCGCGTGAAATGATCGGACTGGGCCGTCTAAGGCCGCCCATCTGTAACATAGTATGATAGGAACAAATAACGCCATCTATCGGCTATGAAAGAGCGTTTGAAAGACGACCCATGGGGTCATGTAACAATCATAAAGGCTGGGTGTACCAGTACATTGCTATGGCAACTGCATGACCACTAAGTACTCGGTAGTACCCACAAGTATATTAATTGTATTGTCTGCGGCAGCCGATGGATGTGCACCATGCGGATTTCGTGCCCATCGGCCGAGCCCGTGCCTCCCCTCCGTCCGGTAGGCGTGGGCGGGTGGGAAACAAAATTGCGTGGCGAGCACTCGCAGCAAAACAGACAACTGGCAAAATTACACCGGCCAGCAGTAGATGAGCCGTCTACGGATGCATCCGCCAGGCGAAGCTGAAGGGTGGCTCATACGGGATGTCGTACGCGAGTGCGACCCGAATGCGGAACTCTGCAAGAGTGCGTGCTTGCGCAAGTCGGCTGCGGCGGCACGGCGGAGTGCGTATGGTCACCTAAAGTCATCTTGCGGGAATATTCCCCTGCGGGGGCGCGGCCCGTGGCGTGCTGGTTAACTACGGTTTGCGCAACGCAAACCAACATTATTTTACTACTCCCTGGTTTTTTCCCTTGTGTTTTCTTCTATTAATTATTTTTACATTTTATTACTAGCTCATGTCATGAGCTGAGCTCGAGCTCAGCTCATGCTCAGTGCAGTATCCGAGTTAATTTATTTTGTATTTTTTACGTCAACAAGAGTCTGAGTCTGTGTGCAGTGTATACCGTGCAAGAGAATCTCCGCTGACTGTGTGCTATCGGGTACGTTTCACTTTACAGCCGACTCGTGACAAGATCAGGAGTCTTATGACGAACACCATTGCGGAGCAGGAGAATTAGTTCCGAAGTTGTATGCCCAGACAATGACATATGTCCGGTGTCGACTGGCGTTTGCATTGTTGCGGTCGGCGATCATGTGCATCCGCGGTGCTCGATCGTCATATCACCGTCCTGTGAATGCATTGCGAGAGTTGGCAATCTCGGAGGGCCGGCTGTGAGGTTTTGGAGACGATGGTGGGCAGGACAGTGCCCTTGTATTTTCCTGGTTTTAGTTTTTGTTTGTTTTTTGTTTGTTTTTGTTTTGGTGTTTCTCGTTTTTGCGTTTTTTCACACATACAATTGTTTTCATTTTTTGGTGTTGTGTTCTAATCATTCGCCATGCCACTGTCAATTGTATTCTGTTTGCCCGTAAAAGAGGCCTTTTCTCCACAGGAGAATTAGTTCCTTTAAAAGTTATAGCCGCGGAGTTGGTTTTAAGTTTAACAGAGATGCACCCACGCCGGCATGCCATGCAAACAACATGACGATAGCCATCACTGGCATGCGGCCCACAGCTCTATGAGTGCTCTTGGTTATCATGCGGCCCTACAACATACCAGAAAGGGTTCATTATAAACGAAACCAGTCCGTTACAAAGTCTGGGCAATTTGTATAAGTTGAAACAGGGACATGAACTGTAGTTCGGTATAATCATCACGAAATTGGCTGCAGACGAGTTTGTTATAAGTGGAGTTGACTGTATAAGTGGAGTTGACTGTATAAGTGGAGTCGACTGTATAAGTGGAGTTGACTGTATAAGTGGAGTTGACTGTATAAGTGGAGTTGACTGTATAAGTGGAGTTGACTGTATAAGTGGAGTTGACTGTATAAGTGGAGTTGACTGTATAAGTGGAGTTGACTGTATAAGTGGAGTTGACTGTATAAGTGGAGTTGACTGTATAAGTGGAGTTGACTGTATAAGTGGAGTTGACTGTATAAGTGGAGTTGACTGTATAAGTGGAGTTGACTGTATAAGTGGAGTTGACTGTATAAGTGGAGTTGACTGTACTTCAATAGCTAAACAGTACTGACTACTACATAAAGAGGAATCAGAACAACCGTGAAGATGAAATAAATAGAAAAGAGGAGGGTATGGATATTCTGGCACGAAAGCCTTTATGAAGAGGACGTGCGACTAAACGTTATAAAACATTCTCAGAAACTAATGCGTACTGTAAGACATGTTATTATAACGAGTAGCAAATTTAACGATTGTCCAAAATTCATAGGTTAACGAGAAGATATGTTAACGATCTTGCAGTATTCTGCCATATCCACACACAGCATATATGAAGCAGTACGGCCTCAACGGATCTTATTATAACGAAGAAATGTCATCCGTTAAAACGTTAGATTTGCTTCCTCGTTATATATACATGTCTTACAGTAATACTTCCTGACATCAGACTGTATTGGATATTGAAAATAATACAAGTAATTATTATTAATGATCTAAGATGTCCTTCGAAACATGTCAGCACGACCGTGTGGACATAACACAGAGCATTCTGCTAAAATTTGAAACCGTAAAAAACAGCTCTCGATCGTGAAAGTTCACACGGACCAGATGCCGCGATCGAAGTCCATGCCGCGACTGGTCGACCCGGGGGGGGGGGGGGGGGCTAGCGCTGGTTTTGTGTGAGCCACCTTAGATAGTGCTTCCGCGAGAGTCACGGCGACTCACCACTCCACTAAAGCACAGTGCAAAGTGAATTCACACACACTTTGTGTTTCCCACAAAACAGGGAATGGCATGGACAGCTGAGCAGAATAGCCCAATCCCGAGTGGCACTGCGGTTCATAATAATCTTACTCAAACTTCAAATCTTCAAAACAAATAATTAAATTCAGCTCACTGGGCCAAGAAATTCGGAGTCCTTATTGAAGATGGTGGTGAAGAATAAGTTAGCTTGAGATGTGTAGCTTTTCTTTTCCTGATATTCAGCTCAACATATTAATTTTTTATCATGTCACTTCAATGACCCTTTCTAACAAAGGAACGAAAAAGTAAGAAAAAAAAGAAGAAAAAAATTGGTATACCTAGCTGTACCGATCAAGCTGTGGCGCTAGAGGAAAAGCCGCCAGTATGGCAAAGTCATGACCGCCGGGGGCTGGACAGTGTCAACATGTACAGTGTCAGACATCAGCCTAGTCTTGCTGCAAGTTATACTTTGGTGGCCCGTGCCAACCTAGTCTCACCTCAGGTTCCATTCGCGTGGCTGCCAGTTCTCGTTGTCGTCCGCAGCAGCCTTGCCATGTGCTATAGCCGGCGCCTCCGACGTGTCTTTGGAATCTGGACTTATCTCGAGTGCATGTTTTACCGGGTGCTTGTCCAAAGTGGAACTTCTGTCCTCGCCGATTGCAGCAGCAGGCACAGACTTGGGCTTGCGCGCTGTTGTGTCATCGTTGGGACACGCGCACGGCTCGCCGACGTTCTCGCTCTTCTCGCAGACGGGAAAGTCGTGCGTCACGTGCCGCACAATGTCGACGAACTCCAGGTCACGCGGATCGCGGCGTATGTACTCGCTGGCGTTGATGCCCGTCCCCTTGAAGCTCTTGTAGAGCACGACACCCAGTGCACTCTGGTCGTAGCGGTGACAGCCGATGTAGTCGCCCGAGTACTGCTGTCCAAAGTCGCACGGCCACAGCCTGGCACCGTCCGGCGCCATACACTTCAGATCCAGAGAGCAGCGGAACCACATACGCATCACCACGTTCCTCACGTACGGCACGTCCAACCACACCTGGCTGGTGCCGACAGCGATCGGCTGCCTGCCGACTTCCCGCCGCTCGACTCCCAGGAAGTGCAGCGTGCCGTCGTGCGTGAACGCCCCCGTCGGTCCGGCGTTCAGCGGCTCGAAGCCCACCACGCCAAACCCAGATCTCAGCTCTCTCATCTCGCTGATGGGCCGCTGGAAACGTATGGACGAGTCGGCCCACAGCGCTCCGCCGAACTCCTGGATCACTGCCTGCACCACGATCGGCTTCCACATATAGTATTTGAGCTGGTACATCTGGCCGCCGTAGAGGTCCGTGCGGAACCAGCGCACGGTTGTGTTGCAGAGGCGTTCGATGCGCCGCCGCCAGTCGCCCTCCAGGCCTATGTCATAGACCACCACCCCTCTCTGCTGCATGTGCTTACGCGCCGATCCCACCATGTCAACCAGCTCCTCGGCGTGATTCTGGCTAACGGCGCTCACAATCGGGAACCGTCTGCCAGCCGGCAAGTCGTCCAGGATCACGCGAGGAGGCACGAGCGCCTGGAGTGGCCCCGACGGATCATACTTCAGCTGGTCGAGCAGGTGTGGGCCGGCCCGGTCCTCCGTGAAGCCGCGTCGCATGCGCTCCAAGTCCAGCGCCAGTCCGTTCAGGTGCACGTTACGCGACAGATAGCCGTTGAACTGCGTGGTGTCGCCCAGCACGTCGTACGCCAGCAGGGACTTGGTGTCCAGCACTCCGCCAAAGTACACGCCCGAGTCGACCCGGACACGATGAGCACCAGGCACGGCATGATCGCTAGTGTTAAATGTCAACGTCTTACTTTCTCCCGCACTGGTTTGTTGACGATGATCCACGGCGATCTGCAGAGAGTTCTCCTGTGCCATGACGGAAACAACGTGCCATGCTCCGTCATCGAACCGCCCCGCCAGTTGGATCCTGGCCGACTCCTCGGCTCCCTGTACCCGCCACACGATCAGCAGCGAGCCGTTATTCTGCATCACCATGCCAAAGTAGCACACAGCGCCTGGCATGAAGACGCCATCGAGGCTCTGCCCATACACAAGCACAGACTTGCGATCAGGCCTGTCCGTTTTGAAGGCAAAGGACAGGGATTCCACGGTGAACGCTCGCCACGGCTTACCGAAGCGATACCAGAACGTCCCGTTGCACTTCACCGGCTTAGATCGGTCCAGATTCTCGCCACGCTTCGTGCGGATTATACCTCGCTCTTTCCTATCATAATCCTCCACTTCCATCAGCCGCCGCTGGGCGATGCGTGCTACCGATCCTGGCATGTTCTCATTGCGGCCCGACGAGAATTGCGACCCGGTCATGTAGATTAGCAGCGTACACGTTCCAAATATCAAAACTATGGCCAGCATTCTGGGCCTAGTGATTCGCTCCATGATGATTGAAAGTCACAGGATATCTTCGAACTCACAGCATAAGTATTATCGTCCGAACCGTTTGGTAGTTACTAGTATTGCAAATAATAATTTCAATTTACTGTGATTGATCAGTGAGCTTCTGAGATTTTTGACCCGCACGCGCGCCTCTTGGCAACACAGCTACTTCATCACCCGTCTAGCTACGCGCTAGGAATGATTTGCTTTGTGGCCAAGATCATTGAAACTACATTTTACCGTCTTCACCATTCCTAACTAACATTGTAGCTGAACGGTATAGCAAAAAATGATGTTGGCCCTTTCTCATTTTGCGAGCTTCCGAAGTGTTTCGTCTTTCACGTGAACGATTGTTTCTTTGTGGCGTGAGCATGCTAGCACGTGGACCCTTCGACTAATTGATGCTGCGCTGCATGCAGCGTGCAGCCGCGCCGGCCCCTTGACCTGTACAAGTGTAGGCTGTAGCCATGGTAGCTGTTGACGTGCAGCGGATTCTCTGCACGTGCACGTCGTTGATCGAGCCTCGCGGCGCGGTACGCGGTCCGGTCCGCTGAGTGATGGTACATGGTGTGAACATGGTGAAGACTGAAGCCTATGCGGCTAATGCCTGTGACCAGGTGACTGTGTAGTGTCTACAGTGCATTTCAAAACTATAGACGCGTAGGGTTTTTGAAATATTTCAAATTTGGCTGGAAACTTTTGAGAATAGTTTTCGGAATATTGCTCAGGATCGCTCCACAATTACTCTCATATAGTTTCTAAAGGATTGGATAACAGACGCCCAATTTGGAAAAATTTATGCACAAAGTGATCACAGATTTTATGTGGTATAGATGCTGGCATAACGGTTTTTGCCTAGGTACGCGTCTATAGTTTTGAAATGGACTGTACAACTGTACCTGGTACCGTATACTGTAGATCTTAGATCATCTACCTGGTATGCTAGACTATGACTCGTATGACTATGAGTAGATCTACATCATACTGACATACATGATTGTATGATTTGGAGTCTATGCCTATGGTAGATCTACCAAAAAATAATGTTTGTCTACAGCCTACACTGGCTACAGCATGCATGTACTGTTTGGATAAGGGGAGCTGTAGCCGTGTAGGGGAGCTGTAGGGGAGCTGTACTGTAGGTCTACCCTGTAGAGCAGTCAAACCTGTCTAAGACGACCGCTCAAGGGCCCTTCAAAGTGTGGTCTCTGTTAGATCTACTGTGCGAATGCAGTTAGCTTTTTTGAGCTCCGCAGTTTTCGCAGGTTTTGCAGTAGCCAGCCGGCAGTAGGCCGGTCTGGAGAAGGGTAGGTACTGGATAGTTAATTAGTAATAGATAGTTCATTAGGTAGCAGCCTAGCAGTAGCATTTAGTGGGCCGAGATGTCCCGATCTGGAAAAACCGCCATTCGCGGGATGACCGAGTCGGAGATCAAACTGTTGAGTTCCCTCCCAGGAATTGAGACTTCTGTCGTAGAACTAGTCACAACACTGTCCTCCCTCGTGTCACAGTCGGCCGACCGGGAGACACGCCTGCTGAACAAGATCGACCTGTTGACGAAGCAAGTGAATGCACTCAGTGAGGATGTTGTTTCGCTCAAAGAAGCCGCCATTGTTTCGGCGAGTGTCTCTCCCCAGGCCCAGTGCCAGCGTACGAGCAAGACATCCCGTAGACGCTCAGCCAGGAAAGCTGGCCGTGCAGCTACGGGCACCAATGACCCCAGTAACTGTATGAGTACTACAACTGCACACCGTAGCGTCTGTGACAGCGTCAGTGACACTGACGACACTGAAAGCAGTGATCAGGAAGCTACACACCCTGCAGCAGGTAAAGGCTCCAAGCTCCAGCAGGCCAAGCGCAATGACGGAAGAAGTAAAGCCATCCTGGATGTCATTGCAGATGACAGTTGGCAGTTGGTGTCAGCGGAGCCACCCAGGCCAAAGAAAGCCATGTTGTACGTTGGGAATCTGAGCGAGTCCTGCACTGAGGAGAGTCTAGCAGCTTTCGTGAAACAAAGGTCAGCCAAGGCTGGAGCAGAGACCACTGTGCATGACTGCAGCATGCACAGAGCAGAAAATGGAAAGGTGTCAGCACGACTAATGGTTGAAGCAAGTGCCCTCTTGCTTGTTGTATCCCCAAACTTCTGGCCAAGACCTCTGTACGCTAGACCATGGCAGTTTAAAGACCGTGACCAACATCAGAATGCAGCATCACAAGACAATCTTAGCAGCAGCAATGGTAAACATTCCACCACAGATCCGACCAGTGATAAAGAATGATGGCAGCACTGGGTGACCCTAATTCTCCAACAGGACTCGAACCTAATCCTAATGCCGCCCCATCTATTCCGGGTCTTTTCACTAGACATCTCA
>NC_088648.1:29512175-29542175 GCF_964019385.1 Sycon ciliatum
CAAACAGAAATTAGGTTCACCCAGGCATGAATAGCGGCAGCAGTTGCAGGAGCAAGCAGAACAGAATACATGCTACAAGGGGAGCAACGACTCAAGTCAATGTACAAGTGGTGTCTTTATAACCCACATACCTATCTACATGTCTAGGGAAAGCGTGGGAAAAATGGGAGAGACACTGTGAGATTGGGAGTCCCAGCGGTCACAGGTTAGAAGTATGGGCGGAATACTCAAGAACATGTTTACAAAGGCTGTGTCAAGGTCTTATTGTATTTACCCGTATGTACAGATAAATTGAACAGTTATTGTTAGCTGCAAGCTCACACGCATGCACACACATACATACACACGCACGCACGCGTACATACACACACAGACACACATGTACACACACATACACACATATGTACACACACACACGTACACACACACGTACACACACACGTACACACACGCACCAACATGCAAGATACGTGCGCGCGTACCGGGCGAGAACACAGATTAACCATGCTCCTGCTGAGTGTGTGTGTGGGAGGGGGGGGGGGGGGTAGATTCCTGTACCCACGAGCAGTGTACGGGATGTGTCGATCCACCTGCTCCGATGCGGGCATACCAGTGCTGTAGCTAGAGAAATAGAGTTTCTAGGAATCACTCCCACTCTAATGGCTGCGCTACTGGCGATAACAATCGCTCACCCACTCTAATGGCTGCGCTACTGGCGATAACAATCCCTCACTTTCACTGGTTAGAGGCTTCCTCGACGGAATCGAGACGGCTAGACGTCCAGAATGGATCAGAAGACGTCATAGCAAACTGTCCACTTGAACACTGTTGGTGGCCACTGCATGTGCGCAGATAGGACAGCCGTCTCATGATGTGGTTGTACACGGACGGACGTGCCTCGATTTCGCTGTGCTTGTTGTTCATCTGAGTAAGAGTAAAAGAAATCACACAGAGACACACAGACAGAGACACGCAGTCAGACACACACGAGACAGACACGCACAGAGACGCACAGAGACACGCAACGTCATCAAAATTAAACCGACACATAAAATGGACTCAGGAGCGAGTTCTAAGAAGTGTCTGTACTTGGTGGCAAAAGCCAGGGGGGGGGGGGGGGGGGCGTGCAGCTTATACTCCAGTGTGGCTTATGCTCCAGAAGATATAGGAGTCAAGATATCACCCAGAACCAGCACTAGCATAGCCGTACCTGCCACGGATCCCGTCTCATGTCGAAGAACTCGCCAAAGCCGGTTACAAAGTGACAGAACAGGTAGTCGTCATCTTCGTCGATGCGCCGCTCGCACCAGTAGCTGCTGTTACGAGTGTTGGCACAGTGGCACACGTCACCGCCTGTACACGCAGGTCAAGGAAACATAGACCAAGCCACACACTCACAATCCTATTGGGTTTTCCTACAGTTTGGTTGCTAAGCACCTGGACTGTAACAATAGCCACATTGTGTGGTGCTAGGTACGTCTTCACGACTGCCCCCCCCCCCCTCCCCCCCCCCCCCATCGCCCCAAACTCAAAAGGACCACAGTGGAGTACAGGGCAGGACCATAAACCCATGACCCAAACTGATCGCCAAAGGATCAGGGGGTGGGGGGGTGGGGGGGGGGTGGGGGGGGTGTCGCACCCTACTCTTATGCCCCTACCCCCGCTGATGGCGCACTCCCACTCACTGGAGCTTTCAAAATGTTGTCTCGGTGCTCAGTTGGCCCCCTTGTCCGAGGCAGGTGGTCGGCTTACTAGAGTAGCTGCCTTCACAGCTAGATTTCACTCTGTTCACCCTGCGGCTTACCTGTGTAGTATGGTGGCGTTCTCCAATGCCGGGGAGTGATCAGCTGGCAGCTTATTCCCTCCTTCTTGCAGTCCTTGGCACGCTGGCAGCGTCGCTGCTCGCGCTCAGACTCAAAGTGGTGCGTACGGCACGGCGCGTACCGATTGCATTTCCAGCCGACCGCCTGCTGCCCGGTGCAGGCGTTCTCCAGGGCGGGCGGTGTGCAGTTGCACGCCTCCTGCTCGCTGAGCAGCGATAGGATCTGACTGTCGTACATGGACACCGGCGCCGGGACGACCGCGCGGCGAGACCGTTGGCGTGGCGACGGACCGCCGTCGGCCACCTCGTCGGCGAGGTTGCTGATGCGTTCGGCGCGCAGGTACTGCAGCGTGCAGCGCTGTATGGGCCGGCAGCCGGAGTGCTTCATCCAGCGCACCAGCTTCACCACCATGGCGGCCCGCATCGTCACCGTCGTGTTGGTCGTCACGGTGATGTTGCGACGCTGGCGTGGCAGCTGGTAGTGCGAGTTCAAGCGCACATCGCTCACCTCGCCCGGATCGCGTATCCTCTTGCGTCGTGCGGGCGCTTGCTCAAGGCTTGGCGTTCTGCCCTGCGGTGACTTCTTTCCCCAACGGCCGAGGAAGAGATGGTCGTCCTCGTAATTCTGCTGACTATGCTTGAACTTGGTGATCAAGAAACTCGTGCGCCAGCCTAAGGACATCTTGGGACGAGTACGCCTGAGCAACATGAGAAACACACACAGACCGAAACACACAAATATTCATCGGCTTGAGGGAGTTGAAATAGAGAAAAAATTGCCTGTCACCACCACCAGGACTCGAGCCAGGGACCCTCACGTTTGATCCTCACGCTCTCGATGCCCATTGGTGTAGGTCTTCTCGGAGTTCCACCCTTATAATTAATCGATACCCAATGCTGTAGACATTCAAATGACCTACATCCCTCTAAAAAAATCAACATACAGTAAAACCTGTAACTAAAGACCACTGTGACTAGCGACCAGCGTGGTACTACAGTAAAACCTGTAACTAAAGACCACCGTGACTAGCGACCAGCCTGGTACTACAGTAAAACCTGTAACTAAAGACCACTGTGACTAGCGACCAGCCTGGTACTACAGTAAAACCTGTAACTAAAGACCACTGTGACTAGCGACCAGCCTGGTACTACAGTAAAACCTGTAACTAAAGACCACTGTGACTAGCGACCAGCCTGGTACTACAGTAAAACCTGTAACTAAAGACCACTGTGACTAGCGACCAGCCTGGTACTACAGTAAAACCTGTAACTAAAGACCACCGTGACTAGCGACCAGCCTGGTACTACAGTAAAACCTGTAACTAAAGACCACCGTGACTAGCGACCAGCCTGGTACTACAGTAAAACCTGTAACTAAAGACCACCGTGACTAGCGACCAGCGTGGTACTACAGTAAAACCTGTAACTAAAGACCACCGTGACTAGCGACCAGCGTGGTACTACAGTAAAACCTGTAACTAAAGACCACTGTGACTAGCGACCAGCGTGGTACTACAGTAAAACCTGTAACTAAAGACCACCGTGACTAGCGACCAGCGTGGTACTACAGTAAAACCTGTAACTAAAGACCACCGTGACTAGCGACCAGCGTGGTACTACAGTAAAACCTGTAACTAAAGACCACCGTGACTAGCGACCAGCGTGGTACTACAGTAAAACCTGTAACTAAAGACCACCGTGACTAGCGACCAGCGTGGTACTACAGTAAAACCTGTAACTAAAGACCACCGTGACTAGCGACCAGCGTGGTACTACAGTAAAACCTGTAACTAAAGACCACCGTGACTAGCGACCAGCGTGGTACTACAGTAAAACCTGTAACTAAAGACCACCGTGACTAGCGACCAGCGTGGTACTACAGTAAAACCTGTAACTAAAGACCACCGTGACTAGCGACCAGCGTGGTACTACAGTAAAACCTGTAACTAAAGACCACCGTGACTAGCGACCAGCGTGGTACTACAGTAAAACCTGTAACTAAAGACCACCGTGACTAGCGACCAGCGTGGTACTACAGTAAAACCTGTAACTAAAGACCACCGTGACTAGCGACCAGCGTGGTACTACAGTAAAACCTGTAACTAAAGACCACCGTGACTAGCGACCAGCGTGGTACTACAGTAAAACCTGTAACTAAAGACCACCGTGACTAGCGACCAGCGTGGTACTACAGTAAAACCTGTAACTAAAGACCACCGTGACTAGCGACCAGCCTGGTACTACAGTAAAACCTGTAACTAAAGACCACCGTGACTAGCGACCAGCGTGGTACTACAGTAAAACCTGTAACTAAAGACCACCGTGACTAGCGACCAGCGTGGTACTACAGTAAAACCTGTAACTAAAGACCACCGTGACTAGCGACCAGCCTGGTACTACAGTAAAACCTGTAACTAAAGACCACCGTGACTAGCGACCAGCGTGGTACTACAGTAAAACCTGTAACTAAAGACCACTGTGACTAGCGACCAGCGTGGTACTACAGTAAAACCTGTAACTAAAGACCACCGTGACTAGCGACCAGCGTGGTACTACAGTAAAACCTGTAACTAAAGACCACTGTGACTAGCGACCAGCGTGGTACTACAGTAAAACCTGTAACTAAAGACCACCGTGACTAGCGACCAGCCTGGTACTACAGTAAAACCTGTAACTAAAGACCACCGTGACTAGCGACCAGCCTGGTACTACAGTAAAACCTGTAACTAAAGACCACCGTGACTGGCGACCAGCCTGGTACTACAGTAAAACCTGTAACTAAAGACCACCGTGACTAGCGACCAGCGTGGTACTACAGTAAAACCTGTAACTAAAGACCACCGTGACTAGCGACCAGCGTGGTACTACAGTAAAACTTGTAACTAAAGACCACCGTGACTAGCGACCAGCGTGGTACTACAGTAAAACCTGTAACTAAAGACCACTGTGACTAGCGACCAGCCTGGTACTACAGTAAAACTTGTAACTAAAGACCACCGTGACTAGCGACCAGCGTGGTACTACAGTAAAACCTGTAACTAAAGACCACTGTGACTAGCGACCAGCGTGGTACTACAGTAAAACCTGTAACTAAAGACCACCGTGACTAGCGACCAGCGTGGTACTACAGTAAAACCTGTAACTAAAGACCACTGTGACTAGCGACCAGCGTGGTACTACAGTAAAACCTGTAACTAAAGACCACTGTGACTAGCGACCAGCCTGGTACTACAGTAAAACCTGTAACTAAAGACCACCGTGACTGGCGACCAGCCTGGTACTACAGTAAAACCTGTAACTAAAGACCACTGTGACTAGCGACCAGCGTGGTACTACAGTAAAACCTGTAACTAAAGACCACTGTGACTAGCGACCAGCCTGGTACTACAGTAAAACCTGTAACTAAAGACCACCGTGACTAGCGACCAGCCTGGTACTACAGTAAAACCTGTAACTAAAGACCACCGTGACTAGCGACCAGCGTGGTACTACAGTAAAACCTGTAACTAAAGACCACCGTGACTAGCGACCAGCGTGGTACTACAGTAAAACCTGTAACTAAAGACCACCGTGACTAGCGACCAGCGTGGTACTACAGTAAAACCTGTAACTAAAGACCACCGTGACTAGCGACCAGCCTGGTACTACAGTAAAACCTGTAACTAAAGACCACCGTGACTAGCGACCAGCCTGGTACTACAGTAAAACCTGTAACTAAAGACCACCGTGACTAGCGACCAGCCTGGTACTACAGTAAAACCTGTAACTAAAGACCACCGTGACTAGCGACCAGCGTGGTACTACAGTAAAACCTGTAACTAAAGACCACCGTGACTAGCGACCAGCGTGGTACTACAGTAAAACCTGTAACTAAAGACCACCGTGACTAGCGACCAGCGTGGTACTACAGTAAAACCTGTAACTAAAGACCACCGTGACTAGCGACCAGCCTGGTACTACAGTAAAACCTGTAACTAAAGACCACCGTGACTAGCGACCAGCGTGGTACTACAGTAAAACCTGTAACTAAAGACCACCGTGACTAGCGACCAGCGTGGTACTACAGTAAAACCTGTAACTAAAGACCACCGTGACTAGCGACCAGCCTGGTACTACAGTAAAACCTGTAACTAAAGACCACCGTGACTAGCGACCAGCGTGGTACTACAGTAAAACCTGTAACTAAAGACCACTGTGACTAGCGACCAGCGTGGTACTACAGTAAAACCTGTAACTAAAGACCACCGTGACTAGCGACCAGCGTGGTACTACAGTAAAACCTGTAACTAAAGACCACTGTGACTAGCGACCAGCGTGGTACTACAGTAAAACCTGTAACTAAAGACCACCGTGACTAGCGACCAGCCTGGTACTACAGTAAAACCTGTAACTAAAGACCACCGTGACTAGCGACCAGCCTGGTACTACAGTAAAACCTGTAACTAAAGACCACCGTGACTGGCGACCAGCCTGGTACTACAGTAAAACCTGTAACTAAAGACCACCGTGACTAGCGACCAGCGTGGTACTACAGTAAAACCTGTAACTAAAGACCACCGTGACTAGCGACCAGCGTGGTACTACAGTAAAACTTGTAACTAAAGACCACCGTGACTAGCGACCAGCGTGGTACTACAGTAAAACCTGTAACTAAAGACCACTGTGACTAGCGACCAGCCTGGTACTACAGTAAAACTTGTAACTAAAGACCACCGTGACTAGCGACCAGCGTGGTACTACAGTAAAACCTGTAACTAAAGACCACTGTGACTAGCGACCAGCGTGGTACTACAGTAAAACCTGTAACTAAAGACCACCGTGACTAGCGACCAGCGTGGTACTACAGTAAAACCTGTAACTAAAGACCACTGTGACTAGCGACCAGCGTGGTACTACAGTAAAACCTGTAACTAAAGACCACTGTGACTAGCGACCAGCCTGGTACTACAGTAAAACCTGTAACTAAAGACCACCGTGACTGGCGACCAGCCTGGTACTACAGTAAAACCTGTAACTAAAGACCACTGTGACTAGCGACCAGCGTGGTACTACAGTAAAACCTGTAACTAAAGACCACTGTGACTAGCGACCAGCCTGGTACTACAGTAAAACCTGTAACTAAAGACCACCGTGACTAGCGACCAGCCTGGTACTACAGTAAAACCTGTAACTAAAGACCACCGTGACTAGCGACCAGCCTGGTACTACAGTAAAACCTGTAACTAAAGACCACCGTGACTAGCGACCAGCCTGGTACTACAGTAAAACCTGTAACTAAAGACCACCGTGACTAGCGACCAGCCTGGTACTACAGTAAAACCTGTAACTAAAGACCACCGTGACTAGCGACCAGCCTGGTACTACAGTAAAACCTGTAACTAAAGACCACCGTGACTAGCGACCAGCCTGGTACTACAGTAAAACCTGTAACTAAAGACCACCGTGACTAGCGACCAGCCTGGTACTACAGTAAAACCTGTAACTAAAGACCACCGTGACTAGCGACCAGCCTGGTACTACAGTAAAACCTGTAACTAAAGACCACCGTGACTAGCGACCAGCCTGGTACTACAGTAAAACCTGTAACTAAAGACCACTGTGACTAGCGACCAGCCTGGTACTACAGTAAAACCTGTAACTAAAGACCACCGTGCCTAGCGACCAGCGTGGTACTACAGTAAAACCTGTAACTAAAGACCACCGTGCCTAGCGACCAGCGTGGTACTACAGTAAAACCTGCAACTAAAGACCACCGTGACTAGCGACCAGCGTGGTACTACAGTAAAACCTGTAACTAAAGACCACCGTGACTAGCGACCAGCGTGGTACTACAGTAAAACTTGTAACTAAAGACCACCGTGCCTAGCGACCAGCGTGGTACTACAGTAAAACCTGTAACTAAAGACCACCGTGCCTAGCGACCAGCGTGGTACTACAGTAAAACCTGTAACTAAAGACCACCGTGCCTAGCGACCAGCGTGGTACTACAGTAAAACCTGTAACTAAAGACCACCGTGCCTAGCGACCAGCGTGGTACTACAGTAAAACCTGTAACTAAAGACCACCGTGCCTAGCGACCAGCGTGGTACTACAGTAAAACCTGTAACTAAAGACCACCGTGACTAGCGACCAGCTTGGTACTAAAGACCACTTCGCCAGGCACGGACGGTCTCACATTCATATAATGGTTGTGAGGTGCAAACCTCTAACTAAGGACCACCTGCCACTAAAGACCGCTTTCTCTGGCCCCAAGGGGTGGTCGTTATTCACAGGTTTGACTGTATGTTCAGCATGCATCTAGAATCAGACCTCCCTTTGCCGGTTCTCTTTTATCCGGATCCCTCGCCATCCGGAAGCACATAGCTGATTACAGATTTATAGCATACGTGATGCATCCAACATAACCGGTGTTCGGTTATCCGGTTGCCTCGCCTATCCGGAGATTTCGTGGAAAACGCGGATGTGTGCGGTTTTAAGCGAGGTGTGACTGTAATGATTGCGATGCCATGCACCAGCCATCCTAGGCTGCACGTACGACACAGCTGCCGTACACCACCCCCCCCCCCCCCCCTCCCTAAAAGGGGACCAGCTACAGGCGCGCGTGCCGGTGCCCTTCAAGGGGGTGGGGGAGGGGAGGGGGGGGGGGGTTGGGAGGACCTCCCCAGGAAAATTTTCAAAAATGAAGCAAAATCCTGCATTTTGAGCGAAAAAAGGGGGGGGGGGAGTTCGGGCACCCAGGAACCCATACAGGGCACGTGCTTGAGCTATGCCTCTGTATTGTCAGACACAACACTGCAACCGCTTACTGGTAGGTGTACTCACTGCTTTTTCAGCTTTCTCAACAGCATCATGATAGACGCTCCGTCCATGTCCTTGTTCAGGTGCGCCACCTTGGCAATGTCCACAAACGTCGGTGCCAGGTCGATGTTCAGCACAATCTGTCTCACCCTGGAGAAATAATACAGGCAGAGCAGGAAATGAGAAATAAGACCATTGCGCCAATTGCCGAATACGGAACGTATATGAGCAATGCATGAGAGCATGCCGGGATCAGCAATGCACCGTTCCACGCCCCAGGCAACCATGCCCAGGTGGCTGTGTGGGGTGTTCACGGTACAAAGCACGTCATTCCGCACAGGCTTATCATGCTGGTCAAGATTTTTTCACATTATATGCTCACGGGGGGGGGGGGGGGGGCATTTTGTGGAACTGATCAGGGGCGTTGGAAGGTACTCCGCGTTGGTGCGGGCCATGAATGAGCGAGGGTCGGGGGCCCACCCGGGATTGTGTTTCCAAGAATTAGGCCCAGATGACCCAGATTTAACTGATTTAAAATTCACAGGATTAAATGATTGGTGCAGCTTTGAGTGCACGCGCTACACCGGTTTCGAGGCATGCACTAATGAAGAGAACATACCGATTGCCTTTCGGAACTCCTGGTCCGACAGCGAACATCGGCACCCGCGTGTCTTCTTCGTACGGCTGATTCTTGCCCTTGAGCTGCGCAAACTGTCCCAGGTGAAACCCGTGATCGCTCGTGAAGAATACATAGCTGTTGTTTTGCAGCCGAAAGCGGTTGAGGCGCCGGAAAACCTGGTGGAAGCGGACAGCAAGCACAGACAACAGTGAGACAGAAATATTAGGGATCTGCAGAGAGCAAACCCCGTGTATACCAAGCTGCAGAGAGTGCTCAATGCCATAGACAGAACTTAGAACATATCAGACTAGGTGCAGGGCGTTCAGGTTGGTTGTAACTCTGAGTTTCATCCCGCTAGGCAATCGTCAGACAAGCGATGATTGCCTCGCTGCATAAAACTCAGAGTTACGGTCAACCTGAACGTCCTCCGCCGAGTCTTGTGTGATGTCCAGGCGACAATAGTGCAGGTAAGTCAGCTTTTTGTTGTTGTTGAATTCTTTATTCTCACACTGGCACCATCGCCAATAAGAGATACGTTTATGAGAAGGTGAGATGCTGTGGGTGGGGCTGAGGGTTGTGCAGTTGGAAAGCAATTTACGCCACTTTGAATTTTACAAGTATGGGAAAGGGTGAGTGCTTTACAGGGCTGCCGTCGTACCGGCATTTCAGGTGCTACGGCAACGTCTTGACCGGAAATGAAAACTATTGACGAAAACCCTGTTTCACTACTAGCATGGGTCTACTTTCTCAAAATTCCGTAATTTTGTGAAAGTTTGCTTCAACATGCTGTTAATACACTGGCAAGCAAGGTTACCTTTGTCATAAAGTCGTCGACGCTCCTCAGCGTCTGCAGCCGCCGCCGGTAGCTGAAATCGATGAGGTTCAGCTCAGTTTCGGACAGCTCGTGGCGGAATCGGATGATCCAGTGCTTGTCCGGGCTGCGTACATTGAAGTTTGGTGTTCTGGACAGTGAGGAAAGCGTAAGACAAAACAAATTAAGTATCCTACTGTATGCACTTGAGGTGGCAGTTGAAAACAAAACTGCACCTTTTGAGATGGTGCAATTCTCTGTATACATTCAGCTTGAATGGAAAAGGGTTGAAAAAGAGAGAGGCAGTTTCGCATACTTCACAACACTGCTGCCATGAACACACCATCACTAACCAGTTTCTATGGCAACAGATAAGAACACATGCAGCGCCACAACGTGTTTTCTTAGTAGGGACTACTCATGCACATACAAGTTGTCTCTCTCTCTCTCTCTCTCTCTCTCTCTCTCTCTCTCTCTCTCTCTCTCTCTCTCTCTCTCTCTCTCTCTCTCTCTCTCTCTCTCTCTCTCTCTCTCTCTCTCTCTCTCTCTCTCTCTCTCTCTCTCTCTCTCTCTCTCTCTGTCTCTCTGTCTCTCTGTCTCTCTGTCTCTCTGTCTCTCTCTCTCTGTCTCACTCTCACTCTCACACACACACACACACACACACACACACACACACACACACACGCACTCGCCAAGCACTGCATAGTACAGGCGTTGTCAGTTATCTGTGCAGTGCAATCTCACACACGGACCGAGGAAGGGAGTCATTGGGGCGTACCTCGGTGCCTTCACGCCAGCAAAATGTCTCCGGTACTGGGGCTCCGCATCGGCGCGTCCATGCGATGCAGGCAGACTGATGATGGCGAACATTGGCTTGCGTTCTTGCGGTGAGACTGACGCCTACAGGGAACAGACAACACAGGGTTAGAGGTCACCCAAGATTTTTTTACGGCAAACGAAAATGTTTCGTTTATGGGTAGATGGGTCGAGAAGAGATTCGTTGTGAAAAAATTGATATCTAAAACAGCAATCCATTCTGGATTGTCAAGCCAATATATTTTTCGTTGAGGGGGCGGGTGAGTGGGGTAGGGTCATAACTAAACCTGTTTGTTCCGTAAAAAAATTATCGATGATGCCGGATGCCCCCTCCCCCCCCCCCCCCCCCCAAACAGATAACAGGTGTAGCTGCAACAATACAGAGCTTCGACCGATAACTTTCGGGTCAAAAACCTCACGAGGAGTTCTGAAAATAAGTTTTGCACATTTCACAATACCGCCTGCAGTAAGCGACCGACCGGGTGCAAGGCAAACAGGATCTTCCTCAGAACTCACACAGGTAGCTAGTCTACATAAGTAGGTTGCACAAAGTAGTTCAGAAGACTAGGTCGCAGGGAAGTGATTTAGTCGGACTGAAAGCAAGACTAAAACTGACGGAAATACTGAAACCGGAGGAAAGACTAAAACTAAAGGAAGGACTCAACTACACCGTCGCCATGCACACGACGACATCACTAACCAGTTTCTCCAGCAGCTGCGCCGTCTCTCTCTGGATGACGGACGTGAAGTAGTTGACGCGTTCGTTGCCGGAGTAGGTGATCCGCTCCCTGGTCAAGCCACCATGCGTAGAGTTGCTGCTGCCCCGTACCATGGTAAAGTTGTAGTACCTTAAAAATCAATGTGAGCACACAAACAAACAAAAAACAAAAAACAAAAAAAGACCACAGTGGAAGTCAGAACCGGATTAGACCAGTACTGATAATACTGGACACTGCAAAATCAATACTGAACAGCAGGAGACGTTTTTTATCCATAGACATTCATACACCATCCCCAGAATCGAACGTTGCTTCCACACGACGAGCTTCACGCTATGAACGTGCCCACAGCTATGCTCTACAACATAATAAGACCAATCGAAAGCCCAAGCTCTCCTAGTCCTAGTGCCGGACGGTTTTGCACACGGTGACATATTCCATGACAGCCAGCAACGAAGCGAGACCGTGTAGTGATCAGGGCTAGAAACTCCCCCCTCCCCGTGCCCACATGGCTCCTCTCTTCGGCCTGCAATAGCTCATTTGTGTATGAATTCGGTATACAGACGACAATCTGTGACATTCTTACTTGGAGTTGCCTCGCTGCACGAACCAGTGGTCCCATCCTGGCGGAACTGCTGACAGGTTTAGGTTGTTCAGGTATTTGCCGATGTATGCTACGAAAGCAATCGAGAAGAAAGGCACACAGGCGAAATTGCATTCATACATGTACACCTTGCCTTAGAGTAGTCTGTGCATTCAAATTCACATCCAGATGAAATTCATCCAAAAAATCAAAAAAACCTACGCCAGGTAACACGACAAGTTGCAGCATTTTCTGCCGCCATGACACTTTTGACGCGCCAAACACTGAAGAGAATTGTACACGAAAAGGGCTTCACGGGCTTGTCTCTTTATGGCAACACAAACACAGGCCGTGACACAGAAGGCACGGGGGAAGCCTGGAGAATGTCCTTTTGTTCTAGAGAAATCAAATTATCTGATAATGCCAGCAATCGGCCTGGGTACTCCCAGTGGGTTACTCCCACTTCTGTACAGTGATATTAAGTAACGCCTATCATCCACCCCACCGCTTTCATATCCATCATATCTATACTATGTTATCTCTGCATACCAAGGGCGGGGTGCGCGCCAATTGTAATATTCCCAAAGATAACAAGAGAGAGCAGATTGTCCTTCATCTTGCTTTTCGTAGTTTCTATCGCCCACCGCACTTAAAGTTCTTATAAAAGTACAGACATTAAAAGTGGGTCTATCTGAAATAATCACTAATGTAAGTAGCCCTATCGGAACAACAACAGCAGGATACAATTTGAACAATGGCCACTAGAAGTAGTTTTTACGCTGCGAAAAGTACAATCTGTACAGGATGCATGGAGTGGATGTGGCAGAGGAAGTTACGGAATCGTGCAGAGTTCCTGCATGTAGGCAAGCCAACCACACGCCCCCAAGCCAAACAAGGCAAGAACCTGATAGCCATCTGGATGCAGTGGTGCAAGAGGGTGTGTGATAACAACAATTCTGGTACACAATGAATCTACATCCTTGGACACTCCACGAGTGTCCCCCCAGCCTCCAGACTCCTTCCGTGATTGGGGCATATGAAAATCAAACCGGAAAGCAACAGGCGCACATACAAAGACACACACACACACACACAGAGGCCCCGGGGCTAGGCCCACACTTTTAGCAGGCTGAGTAATGTCCCGGCATAGTGACTCTTCAGCAAATTAAGTACCCAATCAGGCGCAGAACAATACACCAGCCTGGTTCATAGGCAGCACAGCTATACACACCACAGTCCACACAACTCACATTTTACTCAGCACAACACACAGTTGATGGGGGCCATGTCTAAAATAGAATTGGCTCTACAAGCCCTACAAGTTTTCTAAATAGCCAGAACGTGTACAGGAGAGACTGAGAGCATGCTAGTACACAAAGGCCACCACACCGCAGATGTAGATCACCGACTTGCAGTTGGCTGTATTATCATCATGTCCGCACAGAATGCACGGCACACCCGCACTACATTGTATATATGTACATGTACATGTCTGAAATAGAATTAGCCGTACAAGAGAGTTGAAGTGCCCAACATGTACATGTACAAGATTGATGAATGAATAGAAGCAAGCATGGCAGTTGCGTGTACAGCATGCTAGCTAGTACAGTATTGTGTACAGACACTGCAGGGAAGTAAGCTACTAGTACAAGTAGTAATTTGGTGTACATTGTGCTCTACAGAACTAAATATTCAATTATTATTATTATGAAAGGCCGGTGTTCAGGTACAGACACGGCACGACTATTGGGTGTACATGTGCACATAAATTTAATGTATTTGTACATGCTAGACAAAACACAGTGCACACCCCTGAAGCCATGTTTTTTAAGTCTCAATCAAGACCACCAGCACATTCCAACAGAACCAGTTCAGTATAGCATACCTTGGTGAAAACATACTGTATGATGCAGTGTTCTACTTTCAAGCACAAATGCATTGCTGTAGAACAGGTAATTTTAGCGACTATTAATTTTAGCGTTTTCCCATTGTCAACCGGATAGCGGCGTTATATTTTAGCGATTCGCAGCGATTTCACTCACGGATCACCAGTGCACTACTAATGTCTCAACAGATTAGCGACTTGAAACTTTAGCGAAAAGGAGTCGATCGCTAAATTCGCTAGGGTTTTTACGTCGCTATAATTACCCATTCTACAGTATACCCATTCTATAACCGTCTTTTTTTCATCTGGAATGTACAGTAAAAGTAAACTTTTTATAATAATTATTATACTGGGAGTAGCTGTCACGTCCACGTTCCCACTGACTATACAGTTGTGTTGAGAAACACAATGGACAAAGGGTTGTCGGTACCTATGCTAAACGTACAGAATATCATGTTACTCAGAGTAAATTACATTGTACTGGGGCTTCACTGTATGGGTGTTTGAATAACAGCCCAGTACTATACAGCGCACACCGTTCCTGGGCGCAAAGGCATGATCCAGGCATTCAGTTTTAACTGCCATGACTGGGGGGGGGGGGGGGGGGGAGGGATATTTACACACTGAAGCACCGTGCCTGAAATCTAATTACGCCTACAAGTGCTAGTGGATGACCTGGCTTGTACAAGTACAATGTACATGTACATGAACACCAGGTAATGATTATATGCAGAACACGCCACAGCAAAGGCCGGCCATGGTACCAGCACTTAATTACACACACGCCGGCATGCATGTAAGCAGACACAGGTGCAGTGGAGAACAATACAAATCATTCTACAACTCCACAAAAAATCCCCTTGGTAGTCTGACTTCTACTAGAGGAGACAACAGGACCTCACCGTCAGCACTTTAAATAGCTTCTTCTGTAAGTATAGTACCAGGAACAATGACCAAGATTAGGGTGACATTTTCTGGGACTTTCCAGTAAACAGTACACCCAAACGCATATAATATTATGTACTAGTATATGTAACCCAACATGCTACACACGCACACACCCAAACACACGCACACACCCAAACACGCATACACGTGCCTATGCAAATAGCACAATTCCACATTAATACATTTTTGTACACAATAGAGAGAGATTGGAAGCCGTGTCGCAACTCAGAGTTTCATGGATTACTTCAATCATCAGGCAACGTTGCCTGATGATCGTAGTAATACGTCAAACTCAGAGTTGCGACATGGCTTCCAATCTCTCTCTTGTGTACAAGGCTCTGCCCTATATGGGTATTGAGCACTCTTCCCACAGTGGACCACGCTACTTGATTACATGTGCGTACAGGCGCCCATCAACTCTGTTACAATGAGCTTCTAACACAAGCCAACCGCTGTAAAGTTCAAACACAAGGGATCCATTCCACTGCTGCTCTTTGCTTAATGGCTAGTGTGGGCACATTTTGAGTCACTTGGTTGCCAGAGGAATTCAAATACACCAGAAATTAGCACACTGCAAAGCACGAAATTTCACATGCACACCGCCTTCGCAAGTACATTCCTTTTGAAGGACATGATTGCCGCTATAGGTGCAGGTGTCAAAAATGTGCACACACTGGCATGGGCAAAAGTGAAGCTTTGACCAATATGGGGAGATGTGACATGCTGCCCTAAGGCCGTAAGCCTATAGGCCATTACCCTCTGGACAGAAATACATACACACTCACTCACACGCACACACACACACACACATTGTGTATGTACGTACATGGCACCCCTCTTTCCGATGAGAGCATGCTTCAGATACAAGAGCATACACACGCACAGAACTGCGTGCTTTTGTGAAGGTCATGGGTCGAGCAGAATCCATTTTCTCTAGCTTAATGCTAATGAAGGTACAGAATATGTCCCACGGCATCCAGCATTTGGAGGCCCCCCCCCCCCCCCCTCCTAGACAAAAGGCCTGAAACCATGAATAAGACTTTAGAGTATCATGCGTACAAGAATCCATCGGACACCGGACACCGCAGCTGGTGATTTAAATAAGCAAGTCCAGATTTTATTGGTCACGCCGCAGACATAATGGTCATTAGCGTGTGGTGTTGGGCAGCACAGCGGCTTTCTCCATTTAGCAATACAGTGAGTATATACAAGCACAAACACCCATAAAGAAGATCGGTTACCGCAATCCCTAAAATACACGAAGCCGTTACAGAGCCAGGGACAAAAACCACGACACTTATGGCTGGTAACCAAATGACCTGGTGTGACCGTAATTCAGTCGACACTAAAGTTTAAACTGTACGATGCCCACACGTTCACAGGTATTCCAAGTGTTCGTGATATGGGAAGACCCGCCTCATGGCTACAGAACGTGTGTGTGTGTGTGTGTGTGTGTGTGTGTATGTGTGTGTATGTGTGTGTGTGTGTGTTTTAAGGGGGGGGGGGGTGTTCACGTTTCTTTCATCACACACATGTACAGTGCTCGCAACCTGTATACGCATGTGTCAGTGAGCTACCAACTGCGACACCATCCCCTCAACAGGCTTCATTAGCTTCATTAGTAGTACTATTCATTAGCCCCATTAGGGACAGACCCTAGGACTTTTGGAATGCACTACCGGTAGTAATAAGTGTTCCAATACTGGCTCAGCACAGTCCAGATAATTCTCCTAAGGCAATGGGGACACAACCGTATATCACGTTATTTTCGGTGTAATTTTGATTTCGGTAGAGAATTCAGACACCTAAAATAAAATTACACCTAAATGGCACTAGAGTATGCACTGTATGTGATGGTTAGGCTGGTCACCGAATTCCACAATACACCTGAAACCTGGCAGGTGCCTGGTACCGAAATTTTGATACACCTAAAATTACATGTTATACAGTACAAATCCGTTGATCCCCGAGCTGCATGTGTTTATAAGCATACTGTTGGGTAGACCCGAGTATCAGTTGTCTGATGATTGCCTAGCGGCATGAAACTCAGAGTTACAACCAACCTGAACGTCCTCCGCTGAGTCTGCTCTGTTATACAGTACATGTAAATAGAGGCAGGGAGTCACTGGACATTATACAAACCACGCAATACCCACTGGAGTACACATGTACTATCAATGAACCAGCTGTAGAGTGGCTTCACATCAATATCATAATTATGGCCATACATTGCAGCCATGTTGGTTCCAACTCCACTCAACTCCTGCATCTATGGGTCACATGACGTCGGCCATGTTGGTTAAACTGTCCACATGCCATGATCACTTCCGGCACCAATTTCGTCACATGACCCAGACGTGAAACCGCTCTGTTCGGAGAACTCACACAACACACGATGTACCAGATCACAGGCACTTCAGAATTATCATAATGGCACCGGAACTAAAATGCTTATGCGCCGGGCCAGGCCGACCGACAGGGTGGGAGTTAATGACGCCGGCGAAACACCCAATCACGGCTGTCATGATATGCGCCCCACTGGTATGTGTATGCACATACACTGTACATGGGTCTAAACAGACTTCGTCACGCATTTCCAGCCGGGGGCTTAATGTTCAAATGGTGCTTTCGCATCAGGCCCCTTTTTACATGATCGTGATAGTCTGGAGATCTCCTGCCCCGTGCATGCTTCCGTGGAGATTCCTGGCCTGGCTACACAACGAGAATATACTTGTCTGTTTCACTATTGCACTTATAACACCTTGCTTAACTGCTACGATAGTAGATCGATGTTTGCCACGGCTCACAACAATACACACGCGTACACTGAGACTCGGTGACTGTAGAAAGTGCACAATAAGTGGTGCATGTGTTCTGCCCATTGAACACGACATCTCTCTATAGATAAGAAAACAGAATCGGCTCAGGGGGCAAATGCTGTTCGTCTAGGCATGCACCCGCTGTCTGACAGCCCTCCAGGACAGTCACATGCTCCATCTCCAGCATAGTATGCTGCAGCATGAGACAGACCAGTTGGTTCACATAGTCACGAAGCCATTTAGTCACATCTACAGTCAACTTCGCGTATAACGACACTCGGCGGGGCATCAGAAAAAGTGTCGTTATTCGCGAAGTGTCCTTATACCCAAAGCCTCATTATATGTATTACAGTTAGATGGGACTTTTCTCTGGGCATGGAAATTCTGTCGCTATTCGCGAATTGTCGTTATATCCGCAGTCGTTATTAGCGAAGGTGACTGTAGCACCCTGACAGAATCTGAAAAGCAGTAAAGCGCTTCCCAGCTGGATATGTTGCAAAGGGGCCTCCCCCATTGTTCCCGATGACATGGTCGGCGCTCACAGACACATCACAGACACGCGGGGTATGCGTCGTAGGCCGTCTGACAATTGACACTGACAACGTGAAGCTGGGACATTTACTTTGCGCTGTCCACTACTGTCAATATGGCTCAGCTCCTCACATCCATCACTGGATTGACTGGGTCAACATGGCTCAGCTCCTCACATCCATCACTGGATTGACTGGGTCAACATGGCTCAGCTCCTCACATCCATCACTGGATTGACTGGGTCAACATGGCTCAGCTCCTCACATCCATCACTGGATTGACTGGGTCGATCTTTTCGAAATGTTCTAGAGGAGAGGTGGAGTGACAGGGGGGTATTTGCAGGTGCGCATTCTTTGTTCATACTGACAACAAAACACAATCATGTACACACACACACCACCACCACCACCACCACCACCACCACACGCACGACACCCCTCCAGGCCCCATTGAATCTGCACCCTGGTCCTAGAAACAACCTGTCTACAGACAGGTTTCCCACAAAACTACCAGGAACCCATCCATAGATTCTGAAATAGACAATAGACATCCTGCTCATTCTGTCCTATGAATCTATCTGCTACTAAAATTGAGAAAATCACACTTGCTCAGTGACCAAGCCTTTCACACTTTCCCCCCAGAGGCATAGCTGTGACTCATTCCTTATCGCCACGGTGACACATTCAAGAGGCACGTCACTCTTGCTGGACACTGACACGATCCTCTAATTAAATTTCCGCTCTTAATGTCCGTGCACGCGCGCAGAGGAAGGGAAAGTGACGCCCTTATAGTGTACACTAGCTCCAGGGCTCATGCAGCTAAGTACACCGGGAGCGCTGTACTGTGTGTGTGTGTGTGTGTGCAAGATGAAGTGGAGGTCATTACAATCAGCAGTTTTCTTTGTTCACTGGTCCATGTAGCTGTCCGGTTCTCCAGAGCACACACGCTACTGTGCATGCATGAATAGGAACTGTGTGACCAAGCACCTCCTTCACCTCAGTATCAACTAGAAGCCACCGCTCATGGGTTCGCCAGGAACTGCCCAAAACATCCGACCCGGCACTATTGGAACTGACAATGCAGAAAGGGTTAGCTACCTCTGCCCATGAATTGAGTATATTCCTGTCATGAGTACTAGGCAACAGCAGATTGAGACCTGGAGCATATGTATATCCACTCACCCCATCCCGATCTGCGACCAAACTCCAGAGCACATTTCTGCTGAATACTAGTACGCAGGGCAGGCAGTGACAACGGGGGAAGACGGAGGACTCTGGTGAATGGATACTGTATCTGCTACACAGACCACTCAGCACCATGGTACTGTCCCGCTCCCCCCCCCCCCCCCCCAGTTGTGTGAGGCTTGCATTGCACTGAGCATGCATGCCTGCCCACAGTGATCGGACACTCTCACATGCACCCCAGCTAAAACACGTCTGAAAGACAGTTTCGGTGATAAATAGATCCAAAATAGACCACAGTGCCAACTGCCATAGATGATAATCCACAAAAACCCTTCATGCAGTGCGCCATAACAACACACAGCAGGCTGCACGCACTTCAGACGTCACAAGGAAAACTTGTCGTTGCAAGCCGGAAGTACAGAACCACCATTTTGATAAACTGAATTGCGACAGTACCCATGCAAGGTTGAACAATAGTAAATTCCGACAGGCATCTAGGAATGGCAGACAATACTCTCCTTTCTCGTGATAAGCAGGTATGCTGACGTTGAGCTGAGCTAACTGAATCTGTCAATATGGATGGTCACCTGCAACCGACGCTGCACTACTGACCGACAGCAGACACTACAACAAGCAAAGGAGAGCATGTCGCTACGGACGGTGCCGAAAGCGCCCTCTCTCTCGGCTATCTCCGCAGCTAAGCTTGCCGCCGACACGACAAGAAACCAAGAGATGACTAGACACCATGCGTACACCGCTCAGTGCGGGACAGCAGGCTGTTGCGTCTTCCGCTTCACGCCACTACAGCGTTGTCAACATGCCAGGCAAGAAATGCTTTGATATGGTGACACGGACAGTGACAGCTTCAGCGTGCCTCCCGTTCTCAGGGGTGAAGGTCAGGCTCTTGAAAACAATGTCTGTCAGCCTGTACATTAATATACTGGGGGGGGGGGGGGTATTCTCGTGTCATTGTACTGGTGTTAGACGGCCAAGTCCTCCACGTCGTCCAGACTTACACTCCTCGAAGTGTGGAGCTTGTTGAAAAGTTGAAATCTGATCCCACAGCGAGCAAGTGGTAGTGCATGCATGGCGGTACTTCAGCCACTCGGAAACACAGAGTTCTGTGTGCCTACACCTCGTACTTCTCACGTCGTTATCACCAGCGAAACAATCCTCCGGCACACCCATAACGAATGTTGCCAAACACATCAACATACATGCTGACTTGAGAATGACGTGTGTAGAAAATATCCGATTACACACAATAATTACTATCAAGGGCCTTAGCACTCAGAACGGTCCTGTAAAGCAGATAAAACACACCGTCCCTGCCACAGGGAAATTGCTTGCTTTCTCCTCAGTCATTTAATGCGTAATTCACATGGTTTTCATACTATACTCTTCAAAGATCTTGTCAATACCTACTTTTGTGTCAACAACTTTCTATAACTCATTCCAAGCTACGGTTGAAATGTAATTTGAGAGAGAGAGAGAGAGAGAGAGAGAGAGAGAGAGAGAGAGAGAGAGAGAGAGGGCGCGGAGAGAGAGAGAGAGAGAGGGCGCGGGAGAGAGAGAGAGAGAGAGAGAGAGAGAGAGAGAGAGAGAGAGAGAGAGAGAGAGAGAGAGAGAGAGAGAGAGATAGAGATAGAGATAGAGAGAGAGAGAGAGAGAGAGAGAAGAAATGAGAAATCAGGACTACGAAGGTGGGATGCCCACACTCGCTCCCACTCACACTCTGGTTTCAAGGCAAAGCACAACACACTCCACGTATAGGCTAGGGTGAGAACATACCATTTCGAGATAAAAATACCTCCATCCCACCACAGAGACACAGAGGTGTATTCCTCATCATGCCTTTAGGGACACAGATCTGTGATTCAACTTGGCTGCAGGGCCCCCTGGTCTAGGAAGAGTGCCTTCCAGCTGCTGCAACTGACACCATGTGCCCACTGATGAACTCTTTAGAACGCGGGGTGTCCTTTGCCCCAACGTGGAATCACTCACTCACTCACTCACTCACTCACTGGCCGGCGGGGTGACAGCACTATGCATGCCTTATCACCACCGACCACTTCCTGCCCGCTCATTACTGTGTTTGGCAAGCAAAAAACTAAGTTTCCTTGGTGCAAGCAGGTACAGATAGCAATGGTTACATGAATGCTTGTACCGTGGTCATGTCACCTTACTGACCCGATAACAAGGTACACGCAATTAGCAATTAGTAACTCTATTTGTGATAAAGTACCCCGTGCTGTCACAGATTGCAGCCAATCCAGCTAGGCTGCCACAAGCCAGCAAGTCAAGCACAACAGGTGCGGGGGGGGGGGGGGGGGGGAGATATACTGAACAACTAGAGAAGGAAGAGAAAGCGGCTGTTCCATGCACTATTCCTGTGCCCCAACTTGCCCAAGTCTGATTATTCAGGTCACGTGCACACTATAATAGTATAATCACTATACCAGCTGGCCTGGTCATTGACAATGCTCACTTCATGTATGACCAACGACTGAATCCACATGCACACACACGTGCACACGCACACACACACGCGCACGCACGCACACACAGCCACCGCGATGATCACCACCTCTGCTGCCACCAGTACTACCGTATTTCCCCGTAAGTTAGTTCCTACTAACTTTCGAATTTAGCAGCCACATGAGTACTAACTTTCGGGGGTGGTACTATCTTTCGGGGGGGGGGGTACTTTTATCGGGGGGGGTAAATGACACGCAGTGGGAAGCCTGCGCAACTCTAGTGTCCGTGCATATGATGTATGTACTGTACGGTGTCTGTACATGTAGGACGGGTACGAACTTACTATCTTTCGGGGGGGGGGGGGGAACTGTCTTTCCGGGTGATAACCTCGGCAGTGGAAAGTGTATTTTTTATAGGGGGGTACTAAGTCATGGGGGAGAACTAACTTATGGGGAAATACGGTACTACTAGATTCTGGTCAAATTTTAGAACGTGGAATTTGCTCGCCTACACCTTCCAAACTGTTTCTCTCTCTCTTTCTCCATGCGTACTTCCTTTCTGAAAAACATCACCTCTTTGAACAAGCAATTAGCTGTAGGATCTGTGAACAACGCAAGTACATACAAGATACCATCATCTAATGGAATACGTACTTCAGTTTTTCCGTGTATGGAATTCGCACTTGCCGAGTCGGCTTCGCACGTTTGCTGTGTCAAGCCCAGGTCACGTCACGCTCAGTGTCCAGCAAGATCGAAAAATAGATAGCGCATGGTCGATCATTGACACGATTTTACCGCTAACACGTACCTCGTCAGATTGCCACAAATCAAGCTTTTCACAGAGACGCACCGCAGTGCTAAAAACGCCGCTTGCGTTTCCTTGAGCCAGATCACTATTTGTGCGTTCCCGCTCCTGAGTTCGGTCGGAGAGGATAATACTAATAGTAACGACTATTTCCATGTATCGCGTGGCGATCAGGAGAGGCAAGAGTTTTCTCCGCGCTCTATGGCTGCGCTGAGGATGTGTGTGCGTGTCGAGGTCAAGTCACTTGGTTCAACTCGAGAACTCTTGACAGGAAAGAGAAGGAGTCCGGGGACCCATGACGTACAGTCCCACTAGCATTTCTCACCATTTACTCCTCAGTAACTTAGTTAGACCAGTCGACTAGCGCTATAGGGTAGTATAGCCACGCGTACACTGGCCTCTCTCTCTCCGTTTTTTCTTATCTCCGCTGAGCAAGCGCTTCTGCCCGACAGCGAGCTGTCAATCCCGGTGGCAATACACACAGTTACGACAGGACTGCTCGCGGCCAGCACCCCTGCAGAGTCAGAAAACTGTCCCCGAAACCTCCCGACGACTCTATTCACAAAGATTCACCAACTGACAGTTCCGCACTGGCGCTGCACGAGATCTATGCAGAAGCTTCACACCCAGCTCCGCAGACCTACCACATCGACCTGCACGATTCCAATCAACGACGTCAGTCTCACGCCGGCGCTTTCGCAGAGAAGCCTTCTTTGACAAAATTAAATAATAATTGCACTCATTTCCAGGTGAATGAATGGAGCAGAGTGAAGCCAAGCCTCCAAGTACAACCCATATTGGACAGAAGACGTCGGACAAACAAGAACAGCTCGCGAAAACGGTGACACTCTCGAAACCCCCTCCTGGCAGGTTGCACAGACCTCATCGCCTCCTTTCCTAGATTTCCGCGCCCGTGCTTGACCAAACGAGAACATTATGGGACCGTGGTGCGTTCGAGAGAGCTTGAGACACGAAACATGAAATAGAAGTACCTGCACACCCGATCTCCGGCGTGTATTTACAACACAAGCCGAACATCTACACGACTTACACGGCTGTCACCAGTACACCAAATCATGGCACACAGACAGCACGGGCTGTTCGATCGTTCGGCCCTTCCTTGACGGTCGGGAACCAAATACATGACCGTATTCACAATGACTGTCAGGATCTGATGTTACAGTATTGTAACATGATCATTTTGTCCCAAGTAGATCTACAGGACTAGACCCATCGCTGTAGTGTACACCTGGTAGATGTCTACACGCAATGATGTAAATACTACGTACTTTACCGGAATACAAAACGATACCGTTCGCACTGCACAGATACACGCACATGCATTCAGAAACTCGCACCATATCGGCATTATTGAAATCAACACTTCGCTCTCACCTGTTTGGTACCCAGCTTGCTGCATGCGAACTCCGATCGTCTTGTGCTCGATGTTCTTCTTCCAGAACTCGCCATTGCACTCATCGTTGTTGGTCAACGCTCCATGGTTGTGCGCGTACAGACCGCTTAGCATGGACGATCTACTCGGGCAGCAAACAGGCGTGGTGACGAACGCGTTCTCGAATATTGTGCCGTGTTTGCTGAAATACTTGAGCGTATTGTTCAGCGCCAAGGGCACCGATCCCAGACGCTCGTCCAGGTCGTCTGCCAGGACCAGAAATATATTGGGCTTGGGCTTCGGCGGCGTAGGTCCGTTCGCCGACGTCGCAGCCGGACAGCTCAGTGTTGAAAAGAAGAAGAAGAGAGTCAGAAGGCAAGCTGCCACACTGTCTACTTTGACATAGTACATCTTGCCAGCGAAAGGAACTCGGAAAAGGAATTTCCTAGTGCAATATGCACTAACTTTTCTTGGTGCTGAACTGTCGACAATCAATGGGTCAAATCGAACATACAATTAGTTGATAGTAATGATTATGACCACGAGAAAAAAGCACAGGCAACTGTTTGCCCCCGGAGCTCCCACGCCTCAGAGCAAACCTCCTTTTATGCGATGTAGAATCGTGGCTGCCGAGTCGTAGCCTTGATGTGGGCGAATGGGCTGAACTCAGAGCTCCGCAGCGCAGCCGAAAAAATGAAGTCACAGTGAAACGAAGTTGTCGCGTGCAGACACGCACTCCACATGGCGCATATATGGCGCTTCTGTTCCTTGACGATTTGAGCGTACACTCGCTCTACGTGTTCCGCGGCCCGTCTCGACGCCTAGATCTACGCGTGCAGCTCGATCGAGGCCACTCGAAAAATGTGGCCACACAGGATGTTTCCCGGCCCATAGAAAGCAGTTTGAGGTGGCCCGCAGCTGGTGGCGCGTGACGGCCGAAACACAAAATTCATGTCGACCTGCTCGACCGCTCAGTAACGGAACTAGCACACTGTACTAACTCAGTTGTGAACTTGTGACGTTGTGTAGACCAACTGGCTAGCTGTGCAATGACTGCTCGTAGTGGATCTAGTACGCGAGTCACGGCTGCTAGATTACTGTGTGAGCAGGTCTACATTTTTACTTTTTAGCTCTTCAGATGTAGGTGCTTGCACCGTGCGGCGATCAAAGACGACGGGCTAGGGCTAGCAGAAGCAGACCAAGACACACGAGGCCCTAAAAGAACATCACCTCTTGCAATTATTTTATAATGCACATACCGTCGCTGCCAATCACATGATAATATTATTATTATTGTTACGGCCACGGTAGTCTTCTGAATGGCTACCTCCGCGGCATTGGAGCTCTCTGTCGCACCCTGGAATAATAATATCAGTGTTTTCTGAAGAATAAAAAAAATTATGCTGCAAAGTAGAAAATTGTTTTTAATTAACAACCAGGCAACGGGTTAACCCGCGGCGCTTGCGAACAATGAGCAGGGAGCAGGGAGGAGTGCAGGACTCCCTGAAGATTGACTTGAGAGGCGAGGGGGGAATACTCGTACTCTACAGTCCAGGAAGTACTTTGCAGGAATCAATAATAATAATAATAATGATGATACTGTATGGTCAGGCCCGACTAATAATACGAGAGTCCTTCCGGACAAATTTAATAATATTGATAGAAGGAAACACAAGCTGTGTTGCTAAACCCTTGCACAGAATGCTCAATGCCACGAAGGCAGAGTTTGTTGTCTGAGGGTCGGTGGATAGCCATGAAACTCCGAGGCGCTTGGGAAGGTAGAACCCCTACACACCACGTTTACTCAATAAGTTGATTTCGACTGACTGGAAGTTCATCATTGTCACAAGTTCAAGAATGTTTTGCATTGTATTTGTATTTTATTATTTTACTTGGGCATTCCCAACAGAGAATCATCAGAGTGTAGAAAATGAGTAACGAATAATAAAATGTATAGCGGGGAGTGAGAATAACAAGGATGCAGTTTACAGGGTTATGGGCCGTTACACGCCCGATTGGTTGAGAGACTAACCTCCTCTCCCCTGACTCACTTGTGAGGTCTGCATTCGCCACTAAGAGGTTAACAGGCATAGTGGTGGCCTGCGGATGCGAAGGCTAGTTTGTGTGTTTCTGAACATTCAAGCGATGCCGACGCGGATCCCGCGAATATTATAATAAAATGTATAGCAGGGTCAACTCGCTTGACCAGTGTATCTATAACACAAGTGAGCCCCCCCCCGCACTCAGTCGCACATCTGACTGCAAAATCCCCCCGACGCACGCTCACCAGATCAAGGACGGTGTGGGTTCCTAGTCTAGGTCCTCAGCACTCAGTAGAGTCTAGTCGAGCGAGCTGCAACTCCCGGTGCCGAAAGGCGGGCTCACGCCCCGACATGGCTACTTGGCCTTGTCTAACCCCCAACTCCCAAGACGAAATGATAGTAGCCGACTTGCCGAAATTATTTTTTTTTAAATAATATAACACAAGTAGGCCTAGGGGTGAGCGGATTATGCTGGGGAAATGACTAGATTATGCTCTAGCGGATGCTCGCAGGATGCTGGAGAAAACAGCAAATTCTGCTTCACCAAAAAGACCAAAAGAACAGATCATCGTCATGAAAAAAAGGACTCAGACCATTGTCATTATTATTATTATTATTATTATTATTATAGACAACACCTCATGGCATGAGAAGAAAATCAGCCAGTACGGGAGATGTGGGTGTTAACCAACCATGGTGAATAAAAGAAGAAAAGTAATGGTCAAGACGGAGAAGCATGGGAGGGACAGGTGATGGTGAATCTAGTGAGCAGATTTAAATGCGTCCAGGGTACTGGCATTGCGCGTAGTAGCGGGCAGCGCAAGCCAAGCAGAGTAAGCAACAAAGAGTGGAGAGCGTACAAGGGAGGACGTTTTAGCCAAGGGGAGGGCAACAGAGCATCTTGTCTGGGAGCCATCTGTGATTCGGAACCAGTTATACACGTTAAGATGAGGAGGATGTAGAGCTAGTTTAAATTTGTGAGCAAAAGTGCAAATTAATTTTTGACGGTGGGTCGACAGTGGGCAAGCATTTGCAAGGACATACAGGGAAGCAGAAGGGTAGAGAGGGGGTAGACTAAACAGGATACGAAGAAGTTTTCTATGGTGGATTTCGAGATGCTCAGCGAGAACCGAGGACAAGCCACACCAGCTAACAGCAGCGTACATGAAAAGAGGCAGGATGTACAGTTTGTAAAACAAAATTTTACATTTGAAAGGAAGATGGAAACAATGGGGACGTATAACACCTAGGGCAGAGCTTGAACGGCTGCAAAGAGCATCAATATGGAAAGACCAAGAGAGACGATCATCAAGCATTATTCCCAGGTGTTTATGGTTGGAAACAACCTTTATGGGTTCTGGGAAATCAGGATGGTGTAAAAGTGACATGGATGAGATTGGGGGAAGGAACATTATTTCGGTTTTAGTCAGGTTGGGTCTAAGTCGCCATGTTTGCATCCAGCGTAGGACACTGCATATCTGAGCCGACACTCGAGGTACAAGAGCCGCTGAGGACGAGGATGCTGACAGTAGGGTTGTATCATCAGCAAATAACGAGACACCTGGGTCTATAGAGGGTAAATCATTTACGTATGCTACGAACAAAAGAGGTCCAAGTATGGAGCCTTGGGGAACTCCAGAAGACACTGGTAGAGGATCAGAGTTGATGGAGAGGGCAGAAACAAACTGTGATCGGCTACTCAGATAGGACTCCAGCCAGGACAGAGCAGGGCCAGACACACCAAAGACAATATGTAGCTTGGCAAGGAGGCCACGATGCCAGACAGTATCAAAGGCCTTTGCCAAGTCAAAGAAACAGAGAGCAATATGGTGTCGAGCATCACGAAGGGTGGCAATGTCTTGTACTAGACGAGCTAGTTGGTCAGAGGTTGAGTCGTTGCGCCGAAAGCCAGATTGGGAAGGTGTCATGATGTGGACTGGGAGCTTTGTGGAAGTACAAGACAATAACATGCCAGAGGAATACCAAAATCACAAGCAAACACTGAACGTTTGGGGGATGTCCTATATAGTGGCTGCCAATATTATTATTCCAAATCGACAAGAAGCGCTATGCATGGTCCTTCAATAGCAGGTGTGTATATAACAGCCTCATTGGGCATCTGCCCTTGTTTTTCGGATGCCATTCGTTATACTCCTTCTCAAAAAGGACCTGATTATGCCAAAACTTACGCCGGTATAATCCGCTTTAATACCCCTAAACACAAGCGGACCCACTAAAGCCGCTGGGAGCCCAAAGAGGCGTAGGGGTAGGGGTAATTGAATTAGTGTTTTAGAAATGTGTCAGGTGAGTCGGTGGAGCTCAAAATGGCGCGCATGTTTATTATGATCCGTGTTTGGAAGTGTCCATACGAAGGTTTTGTTTTGCAGAGCTCACTGACTTGTTTGTTTGAGCACTCTGGCATGCCGGAAAGGTACGTTCGGGCCTGGTTTAAATCTGGCTTTGAACATGTTTTCATTGCTATCAGGTTCGGCCTCATTTTCTCTGTGCAGTGCTGATGAGTCCACAAAGGACGAAACAGTTCTGTCCGCAGATTGAGTATACATGTATATGAAGATATAATATTTTTTATACAACGATCTGTATTGTTTGATCGTTTTCATTTTCGGATATTAAAGACTGGAAGTCAAGTGTCAGTGGATAAATGCTTCAATGAAAAGATTCCAATAAGTTTTGGCAGTGTCAATCCAAAAATGGACACCATCAAACATAGATTGTTGGGTACATGTACTCTTGCTACTGAAGTACATACAATTAATATTCATAAGTTGGGGGAATTTTTTTCCCTTTTAGCTTGCCGTGGTTGGCTATCACCTGACCTCTCATGTTTATTGGCAGTCTTCGGACGGGCCAGGAGATGTTGAATAAATAAATAAATAAATAAAGAATGGAAAAGGAAAAGAATTCTGAAGAAACAATTGACTGCCATGCCACCAGGAATCGAACCAGGGCTAGCTAGGGCCGGGGACGTTCGCATGAGGCCAGCGAGATGCTCTGACCACTGAATTATGGTGTACTTGAAGTAGCTGTCATCTCAGTACTCGGAGTCTCCTACTCTTTCCTAACTGTTAGACTTTGGTGCCATAGGCCTTATCTCGTCCGACTTTCTCCGTCTCTCTCTCCACTACCCCACCTCTTTCTTGGCATGCTTCTTTGGTCTCGTCTCATCCCCTTCCGGCTAAACCCGAATTGTCGTGCCTCAGCGCTTCAGTGTTTGTGTCGTTTCAGTAATGTCCGTAAATAAAGTATGAAATCCTCAGGGAATATAGCAGACTCAGCAGAGGACGTTCAGGTTGGTTTTAACTCTGAGTTTCATGCCAAATCCTCAGGGTTATAGCAGACTCAGCAGAGGACGTTCAGGTTGGTTGTAACTCTGAGTTTCATGCCAAATCCTCAGGGTCTATACTCATACCATAGGTATCAGGTTAACGTTTCCCGCCTGAACAAATAATAATTATTGTACCGTGTATGCAAAGGTACATGCGGTTTATGTACTCTTGGTGTAAGTTATAGCATTCCGCCTTTTGCATGCATTTACTACAAATCATCAAAACCCTCATCATCATCATCATCATCATGTGACCAAGCCGCTTTTACGGGCAACAATATTATGAATATAAAACGCAAGGTATTGTAAGAGCAATTTTCTGAAAATAATGTTAATCATCATCATCATCATCATCATCATCATCATCATCATTCGACAGAACCAGCGCTGCAACCTCTTTCT
>NC_088648.1:29543910-29591410 GCF_964019385.1 Sycon ciliatum
AACCTGGGATTAGAAACCCGCACTATCGCCCTACATGCATTCCCCCATACACTTCGCATTCAATACTCATTCTACCAAGTTGCTTCACGTTATGATCCTGCATTTGAAAGCCCTTTTTGAATATTGCGGCCAACTGTATGTGGCCAGCTGTGTTTGATGGTACGGTACGGTACGGGATAGCGCCAGGCGTGACACAAACACCAAATTAAAGCTGTGTGGACCCTGGCTAGCGCCAGACGTTACTGAAGTAACGTCTTCTGCATAGCTACGGGAATAGTTAGTTTTAGGGCATGCTGTCACGTTTTGTCTCTTTGTTCTCTGTGTTTGCACTGTCGGTTTTTCTGAGTCAGGATTTCGATTTTCCACACGAGCAATGCCCAATTGGCTAACCCCGCCTCTAAAGTACATTTTGACGGAGCTGAAGGTTATTGCGTCGCAAGTGGGCGTCAAAACGCGACAGGACATCTCCAAGGCGAGTAGTTCCAGATTGCAGCTGTATGCCTTCGTGTGGGCTAAGGCATCGCCGAGAATATAATTATTTGTACCTATTTTCCTTTCCTGTTCGTCTGGAAAAATGCAGGACTATGAATACCACAGTCGCGTAGCAGCCGATCCGGCTTTGGCCGGACCAGTTTCTCGCCCGACCACGCCCAGAATGCAGAATTTTGCACCCTGATTTCAAATTTTTCCCAGGGAGAGATCCCAAACCCCCCCCCCCCCCTCCGGCCGGACCACCTCCAACTGCGGTGCTGAGCGCCTGTACCATAGAAATTGCACTCTAAAATGCTGTGGTGTCTGACCTGTGAGGTACAGTCACACTTCAGTGGCCATGCTTCATCATGGCTACATAGTACAGTGTACAGTGTACACACGTTTGACGATTCACTATTGTCCGACGACGTGATGGCAAAGGTGTTGGCATACAGTACTGTCAGGCGCTGAAGAACGTAGTGTCGAAGAGCAAACTGGCCAGAATTTCACCAAGCACTACATACCAATGTATACACAGTGACTCAACTATGCATAGACCATAGTACATGATACTAAGAAGAACGACCTGGGCAACGAGGCTGATCCCCCCACTCCCCTGTTCTTCGTCGACCGACAGTACTGTAGCTATGTGAGCTGAGACTGGCCAGCGTCAAGGCCTGCCCCAACGTGTTGTGTTCCGGTGTGGCCGCCACAACGTGTTGTGTTCCGATGTGGCCGCCCCGGCGTATTGACGGCGTGCAGTGCTGCTGGTGAAATACAACCCTGCAAGTCAGTGTCAAGCCGGGGGGGGGGGGGCTATGGAACCCCTGACCTGTGAACATGCGGGGGGGGGGGGGGGGGTGCAGCCCATGACCAAAAATCAAGATCGGTAAAAAAGAGAATCATTTTTCTGGGGATGTCGGTGTTTTGTAGAATCTCGAGCGAACTCTCCATGAGAGAAAACTAATCAGATGCCTGTCGACGTCTAGGAGGCGCTGTCGAGACTGATAGCATCTTTTTTCTGGCATGCACCGCTGTTGAAAATCATGCTCGAGTGCGTGGACGTGCTGATCGATCACGTGCGCACTCGACGTGCACACGTTGTGTCCTTCTATCACGGCCTCGGTCACGTGGTTGCAACCATCACGTACCGGAGAGCGCTTTGGCTGCCGAACGTAATTGATGAGCGCATCGAATTGATCACACGGATCCATGATGTTCGGGAAATGGCGTCGATGCACCGCCTGCATCCGTCTATAATGCAGAGCCGCTGAGTGTTCATTGGTCGTAGGAGTCGGTATAAAAAGACTCTGCTTGCTTTCGTCATACATCATTACGCTCAATTCGTCAGCAGGGTTTTCATGCAATTTTCATGCTCTCGTCATCATGCCTGCCTCGTGCTCCAACATCTCGTGCGGACTTTCGAAGTTCGTGCATAAATTTGAAGGTGGTAACTACGATAAAGCCGTGTACTTCCACCCGAACGTGAATAAAATCGGACAAGATGCGTGGAGAATCGACAGCGCCGATATCAAAACCTATCTCAAGCCCCTGGTAGGTGAACAGACCGTCATCTGGGCGGGCATTTACAAAACTCCCATGTGGTACCTTCAACCGACAGATTTGATTGCTTTCCACGCTTTCGTCGTCTTTCAAACGAGAAACTGGTGGTGGTCGGCGGAAAAAACCACCGACGGTGTCAGCATATGCAGAGGCAAGACTCGCTCAAGCGTGAGATCTTCCTATCGAAGCACCAATCGAAAAACTCCGATAGAGGAGATTATTGCTGACCAATCACATGTAAATCTGCAGGATATGATAGATTTCCTCTACGACTCCAATCTCGTCAAGGGCATTTACAACGTTGTAACAAACAACTGCCATACGTTTGCCTCCGCTCTGTTCAACGAACTTGCAGCTACCCACTACTTCAATCACATCGAACTTCGGCATGCCAAACCCATCGACTCTGAGCATGCAATCGAATGAGTACTCGACCCCCATCCAGACACACACATTTAGCACAGATATGTTGATTTTAAAAATTTTAATTAGATATTGTTGATATCTATCTGTGCTTGGATCATCGTAATGACACTGTTGACTGGCAATTCTCCGTAGTATGACGTTAGCTTCATCATATAGTTGGTCAGATGGCTGACGGTCGATAGATGATGTTTTAAATGTTCAAGTGTCCGCCATTGGTTGTCGCTGTATGGGAGGAAACACATCAAAACATGTATAAGATCTCTGGTATTTCAAATAAAGAGAATTGCACCACAGATCACTTACCAAGAGCAGAGAAACTCAGGCTGTAGACCGGCCTCCAGCTTCTTCCTGTGTCCCTTCGACTTGAGGTGGTCGACGAACGGCTGGAGGAACATGTCGAGCATGAAAAGAGCATCTTGATGGTTGATTGAATGGGACTGATCAAGGTGGATCCAATCACTTTTATCCCCGCCCAGTTGTTCGTTGGTTGAAGGGTGCGGTGCGCGCACAGTTCAACATTAAAACTCTGCGCGATGATCATGGAGTCTGCTGTTCAGGATGTGAAGCGGGTAAATTGGGCGGTACCGTGAATACCGCATGGTGAACATCTCTTTGAAACGGAGGTAGATTGTTGAAACTCGCGCGATAAAGATGATGATCATGGTGGCTACCACTCGAAAAGGATGTGAAGAGGGTAAAGCGGTGACGTGAGTACTACATCTCTTTGAAACGTACACGATTCATATAGTTGAAAACCGGTAAAGATGATGGTCATGGACCCCGCGTCACGTTCAAACTTGCCGTCTGTTCTAGTTGATTCCAGAAACTTGCGCCTGATCCGAGTACGCTGTGTGTACTCTGAGTATCGTGAGGAGTGGGACACTATCGACAATTTGCTACTCTCTGCTTGATGCAGACAGTGTGCGCGTACGACGCACACATAAGATGATTATTAGGAAATCGAGGCTGCTATTCTATACGCCCGGGGGCCTATACACGGGCTTTTCCGGTATCGGTAACTCTAAACCACCTAAGTTTCCACGGGGAAAGGCCAGGGATCTGGCGTGTGACGTGACTATTAGTACAGTCATGTACTTGCAGGTGTGCAGTATTTAAAAATATGAATCTTCTACTTCTAGCTGAGCCGTTGCTGCTAGGTCGTCGTTTGGAAAATTAATAATAGCTTGCATGGACCTCGGTCCTACCGGTAAGACCATCATACACAGACATGCTGCATGGCCTCTGTTCTAACATTGACCTAAAACTTGACCCTAGACTGTTGCTAAGGGGCTAATGAAGGAGTCCAACAATTTTAGACGTGATTGTACAAGGACTATTACGAAATTCCATGGCAACAGCCCCAGGGCAACCATGGATACGGAGTATGGAATTTTGCATTCCAGCACTGTTGCAGGCTTAGGCTGCGTTTACACGACAACGCTGGGGGCGAAAACGCAACGAAATCCTTTCGGATCCAGGGTTCATTTACACGGTACGCGGAGCAAAACGTAAAAGTTGTGCACCAAAACGGAAGAAAACCAAAACGCTGGCCAAGGTGGAAGAATTTGAAAACGGAAATGTTCTGCCGGATAAATTTGGGTGTGTAAACAGTCGAAACGGCGTGCTGGCCTCGTTTTCCGTCACGTTTGTTTCATTTTCGGCCTTTTACACGGATCCGACAATCCCAAAAATTGTTTTTTACAATTTTCGTCATGTGATGTGTGTTGTCGTGTGCCTGTTTTCAACCATTACTTGAGTGTGATTGGTGCTTCCACGGCAACACTTGGCCCTTTGACGATCTTTGGCGGATCCTTTGCTCTCGTGTAGACGCTTGAAAACGATACAAAAGGAGACCACCTCGGATCGGCTTTGATCGTGTAAACGTAGGAAAACGAAAAAAGAAATGCGGGACTGAAAACGGAAAACTGGCCGTGCGTTGTCGTGTAAACGCAGCCTAAGAAAGATATTAGGTCCTCACCACGATCGATGTGCAATGGTCAAAATTCACTTCCGGCAGAGTTTCTAGCTCTGCGACAGGAGCATGTGCTGCCATTGTGACAATTGATGAAATTGTACGTATGCCATGCACTGGACATAGTCTTGCCTTTGCCCCATTACTTTGCCTTAGGGAGCATCTCATAAGTTCGCATTTATTTTGCAAACGTAACGCATTTCGATTAGACTTTACCCCCCCCCCCCTACCTCCCCCCTCTATTCGAAAGTCTTATCGCACATTTTCTGTGTTTATCTACTGTACACGTCCATGCGGGCCCCATGCTATGCTATGTACATGTACATGGATATGAATGTTTTGCTAGAGCGGTCGTGAATGGCATACAGTAGTACGTGTACCGCATTTACTGAGTACAAGTACACTCAATGACATGTACACGCACATAAACATAGACTTCCTGCACAACAACTGTACTGCTGTGAACGCTGGCCAGGTACACTGTACACTGTTTGATCAGGCTGGTGTGACATTTGACACCTCTGAGTAGCCTGCATGCATGCAGTGCAAGGGTTAGCTGATCGGCAAACACAGGTAGATCTCCACCTAAACACACTCATTTGCTGCAGTGATCTAGCACGGTAGTAGATTGTACAGTTCCAGATAATGTGCGAACAGTCATTTTTCTATTCGAAAAGGGCGCTACCCCTACCCCCGTTTCGAAATGCGTTACGTTTAGAAACAAAATGCGAACTTATGTGATGCTCCCTTACAAAGACCTCATCTCAAAAATTGTTTCAAGAAAATTCTGAACCAAAAGCACTTTGCAGCGTGATTTCTTGGGTCCTACTGGTAGGACGGCATGCAAGCTATCGTTTAGCTTGGGTCAAATATGTCTGTTTGTTTCTCTCTCTGTCTCTCCCCTCCCTCTCTCTCGCTCCCCCCTCTCTCTCTCTCTCCCCCCCCCCTCTCTCTCTGTCTCTCTCTCTCTCTCTCTCTCTCTCTCTCTCTCTCTCTCTCTCTCTCTCTCTCTCTCTCTTCCTCCCCCCCCCCCCCCCCCGTCTCTCTCTGTCTCTCTCTCTCCCTCCATTGTGTGGATGTAGGAAACCGTTACTTTGCTTGCAGGGAAGAGCTAGCGGAATACGTATTTCCCGAAATTGCCCAAGTCCTCCATGAACACTTTTCTCCTCGAGGTAGGTACTTTGTACACTATGGAGTATGGAGTACTATCCGAATGTACATCTACGTGCACTTTCTGTGTACATGATTCTGCAATATACTGTGTACTGCGGACTCCGGTGTCATGTATATACGCACACATACACGCACACACACTCTCTCTCTCTCTCATACACACACACATACACACACACACACACACATTTGCATGCTGCTGTACTGTCTTAAAACCCACAATGTGACATGTAATACAAGCAACCAAATCACAACGGTACATTAGAACAATTCAAGCACACAAGGATATTGAGTACGTGGTTTATAAAATAATTAGTTTTAGGGTATGCTGTCACGTTTTGTCTCTTTGTTCTCTGTGTTTGCACTGTTGGTTCTTTTCTGAGTCAGGATTTCGATTTTCCACACGAGCAATGCCCAATTGGCTAATCCCGCCTCTAAAGTACATTTTGACGGAGCTGAAGGTTATTGCGTCGCAAGTGGGCGTCAAAACGCGACAGGACATCTCCAAGGCGAGTAGTTCCAGATTGCAGCTGTATGCCTTCGTGTGGGCTAAGGCATCGCCGAGAATATAATTATTTGTACCTATTTTCCTTTCCTGTTCGTCTGGAAAAATGCAGGAGGTGGTATTCCATGACTGTGAATACCACAGTCGCGTAGCAGCCGGTCCGGCTGATCCGGCTTTGGCCATACCAGTTTCTCGCCCGACCACGCCCAGAATGCAGAATTTTGCACCCTGATTTCAAATTTTTCCCAGGGAGAGATCCCAACCCCCCCCCCCCCCCCTCCGGCCGGACCACCTCCAACTGCGGTGCTGAGCGCCTGTACCATAGAAATTGCACTCTAACATGTTGTGGTGTCTGACCTGTGAGGTACAGTCACACTTCAGTGGCCATGCTTCATCGTGGCTACATAGTACAGTGTACAGTGTACACACGTTTGACGATTCACTATTGTCCGACGCCGTGATGGCAAAGGTGTTGGCATACAGCACTGTCAGGCGCTGAAGAACGTAGTGTCGAAGAGCAAACTGGCCAGAATTTCACCAAGCACTACATACCAATGTATACACAGTGACTCAACTATGCATAGACCATAGTACATGATGCTAAGAAGAACGACCTGGGCAACGAGGCTGATCCCCCCACTCCCCTGTTCTTCGTCGACCGACAGTACTGTAGCTATGTGAGCTGAGACTGGCCAGCGTCAAGGCCTGCCCCAACGTGTTGTGTTCCGGTGTGGCCGCCACAACGTGTTGTGTTCCGATGTGGCCGCCCCGGCGTATTGACGGCGTGCAGTGCTGCTGGTGAAATACAACCATGCAAGTCAGTGTCAAGCCGGGGGGGGGGGGGGGGGGCTATGGAACCCCTGACCTGTGAACATGCGGGGGGGGGGGGGGGGGGGGGGGTGCAGCCCATGACCAAAAATCAAGATCGGTAAAAAAGAGAATCATTTTTCTGGGGATGTCGGTGTTTTGTAGAATCTCGCGCGAACTCTCCATGAGAGAAAACTAATCAGATGCCTGTCGACGTCTAGGAGGCGCTGTCGAGACTGATAGCATCTTTTTTCTGGCATGCACCGCTGTTGAAAATCATGCTCGAGTGCGTGGACGTGCTGATCGATCACGTGCGCACTCGACGTGCACACGTTGTGTCCGTCTATCACGGCCTCGGTCACGTGATTGCAACCATCATCACGTACCGGAGAGCCCTTTGGCTGCCGAACGTAATTGATGAGCGCATCGAATTGATCACACGGATCCATGATGTTCGGGAAATGGCGTCGATGCACCGCCTGCATCCGTCTATAATGCAGAGCCGCTGAGTGTTCATTGGTCGTAGGAGTCGGTATAAAAAGACTCTGCTTGCTTTCGTCATACATCATTACGCTCAATTCGTCAGCAGGGTTTTCATGCAATTTTCATGCTCTCGTCATCATGTCTGCCTCGTGCTCCAACATCTCGTGCGGACTTTCGGAGTTCGTGCATAAATTTGAAGGTGGTAACTACGATAAAGCCGTGTACTTCCACCCGAACGTGAATAAGATCGGACAAGATGCGTGGAGAATCGACAGCGCCGATATCAAAACCTATCTCAAGCCCCTGGTAGGTGAAGAGACCATCATCTGGGCGGGCATTTACAAAACTCCCATGTGGTACCTTCAACCGACAGATTTGATTGCTTTCCACGCTTTCGTCGTCTTTCAAACGAGAAACTGGTGGTGGTCTGCGGAAAAAACAACCGACGGTGTCAGCATATGCAGAGGCAAGACTCGTTCAAGCGTGAGATCTTCCTATCGAAGCACCAATCGAAAAACTCCGATAGAGGAGATTATTGCTGACAAATCACATGTAAATCTGCAGGATATGATAGATTTCCTCTACGACTCCAATCTCGTCAAGGGTATTTACAACGTTGTAACAAACAACTGTCATACGTTTGCCTCCGCTCTGTTCAACGAACTTGCAGCTACCCACTACGTCAATCATATTGCACTTCGGCATGCCAAACCCATCGACTCGGAGCATGCAATCGAATGAGTACTCGACCCCCATCCAGACACACACATTTAGCACAGATATGTTGATTTTAAAATGTTTAATTATAATTTCAGTAGATCATTCTCAGCTTGTATGAGTGTTATAACGCTGTTGGCCGGTATTTCCCCGTAGTATGAGGTCAGCTTCTCCGTATAATGTTGAAGATGTCTTGACGTTGCAGAATGATCTTTCATTTCTTCTATTGTTCGCCATTGGTTGTCGCTGCATGGAAGGAAACAGATTAAAACATGTATAAGATCTCTGGTATTTCAAATAAAGAGAATTGCACGACAGATTACTTACCAAGAACACATAAATTCAGGCTGCATCCCGGCCTCCAGCTTCCTCCGGTGGTTTTTCGAGCGGAGATGCTCGACGAACGGCCGGAGGCCGGTCATAGTCTTCGAACACAAGGAACAAGAGAGGAGCATTTTGTCTCATTCAGGTTTGTGGAATGGGGCTGATCAAGGTGGATCGAATCACTTTTATCCCCGCCCAGTTGTTCGTTGGTTGAAGGGTGCGGCGCGCGCGCAGTTCAACATTAAAACTCTGCGCGATGATCATGGAGTCTGCTGCTCAGGATGTGAAGCGGATAAATTGGGCGGTACCGTGAATACCGCATGGTGAACATCTCTTTGAAACGGAGGTAGATTGTTGAAACTCGCGCGATAAAGATGATGATCATGGTGGCTACCACTCGAAAAGGATGTGAAGAGGGTAAAGCGGTGACGTGAGTACTACATCTCTTTGAAACGTACACGATTCATATAGTTGAAAACCGGTAAAGATGATGATCATGGACCCCGCGTCACGTTCAAACTTGCCGTCTGTTCTAGTTGATTCCAGAAACTTGCGCCTGATCCGAGTACGCTGTGTGTACTCTGAGTATCGTGAGGAGTGGGACACTATCGACAATTTGCTACTCTCTGGTGGATGCAGACAGTGTGCGCGTACGACGCACACATAAGATGATTATTAGGAAATCGAGGCTGCTATTCTATACGCCCGGGGGCCTATACACGGGCTTTTCCGGTATCGATAACTCTAAACCACCTAAGTTTCCACGGGGAAAGGCCAGGGATCTGGCGTGTGACGTGACTATTAGTACAGTCATGTACTTGCAGGTGTGCAGTATTTAAAAATATGAATCTTCTACTTCTAGCTGAGCCGTTGCTGCTAGGTCGTCGTTTGGAAAATTAATAATAGCTTGCATGGACCTCGGTCCTACCGGTAAGACCATCATACACAGACATGCTGCATGGCCTCTGTTCTAACATTGACCTAAAACTTGACCCTAGACTGTTGCTAAGGGGCTAATGAAGGAGTCCAACAATTTTAGACGTGATTGTACAAGGACTATTACGAAATTCCATGGCAACAGCCCCAGGGCAACCATGGATACGGAGTATGGAATTTTGCATTCCAGCACTGTTGCAGGCTTAGGCTGCGTTTACACGACAACGCTGGGGGCGAAAACGCAACGAAATCCTTTCGGATCCAGGGTTCATTTACACGGTACGCGGAGCAAAACGTAAAAGTTGTGCACCAAAACGGAAGAAAACCAAAACGCTGGCCAAGGTGGAAGAATTTGAAAACGGAAATGTTCTGCCGGATAAATTTGGGTGTGTAAACAGTCGAAACGGCGTGCTGGCCTCGTTTTCCGTCACGTTTGTTTCATTTTCGGCCTTTTACACGGATCCGACAATCCCAAAAATTGTTTTTTACAATTTTCGTCATGTGATGTGTGTTGTCGTGTGCCTGTTTTCAACCATTACTTGAGTGTGATTGGTGCTTCCACGGCAACACTTGGCCCTTTGACGATCTTTGGCGGATCCTTTGCTCTCGTGTAGACGCTTGAAAACGATACAAAAGGAGACCACCTCGGATCGGCTTTGATCGTGTAAACGTAGGAAAACGAAAAAAGAAATGCGGGACTGAAAACGGAAAACTGGCCGTGCGTTGTCGTGTAAACGCAGCCTAAGAAAGATATTAGGTCCTCACCACGATCGATGTGCAATGGTCAAAATTCACTTCCGGCAGAGTTTCTAGCTCTGCGACAGGAGCATGTGCTGCCATTGTGACAATTGATGAAATTGTACGTATGCCATGCACTGGACATAGTCTTGCCTTTGCCCCATTACTTTGCCTTAGGGAGCATCTCATAAGTTCGCATTTATTTTGCAAACGTAACGCATTTCGAATAGACTTTATCCCCCTACCTCCCCCCTCTATTCGAAAGTCTTATCGCACATTTTCTGTGTTTATCTACTGTACACGTCCATGCGGGCCCCATGCTATGCTATGTACATGTACATGGATATGAATGTTTTGCTAGAGCGGTCGTGAATGGCATACAGTAGTACGTGTACCGCATTTACTGAGTACAAGTACAATCAATGACATGTACACGCACATAAACATAGACTTCCTGCACAACAACTGTACTGCTGTAAACGCTGGCCAGGTACACTGTACACGGTTTGATCAGGCTGGTGTGACATTTGACACCTCTGAGTAGCCTGCATGCATGCAGTGCAAGGGTTAGCTGATCGGCAAACACAGGTAGATCTCCACCTAAACACACTCATTTGCTGCAGTGATCTAGCACGGTAGTAGATTGTACAGTTCCAGATAATGTGCGAACAGTCATTTTTTCTATTCGAAAAGGGCGCTACCCCCTACCCCCGTTTCGAAATGCGTTACGTTTAGAAACAAAATGCGAACTTATGTGATGCTCCCTTACAAAGACCTCATCTCAAAAATTGTTTCAAGAAAATTCTGAACCAAAAGCACTTTGCAGCGTGATTTCTTGGGTCCTACTGGTGGGACGGCATGCAAGCTATCGTTTAGCTTGGGTCAAATATGTCTGTTTGTTTCTCTCTCTGTCTCTCCCCTCCCTCTCTCTCGCTCCCCCCTCTCTCTCTCTCTCCCCCCCCCCCCTCTCTCTCTCTCTCTGTCTCTCTCTCTGTCTCTCTCTTCCTCCCCCCCCCCCCGTCTCTCTCTGTCTCTCTCTCTCCCTCCATTGTGTGGATGTAGGAAACCGTTACTTTGCTTGCAGGGAAGAGCTAGCGGAATACGTATTTCCCGAAATTGCCCAAGTCCTCCATGAACACTTTTCTCCTCGAGGTAGGTACTTTGTACACTATGGAGTACTATCCGAATGTACATCTACGTGCACTTTCTGTGTACATGATTCTGCAATATACTGTGTACTGCGGACTCCGGTGTCATGTATATACGCACACATACACGCACACACACTCTCTCTCTCTCTCATACACACACACACATACACACACACACACATTTGCATGCTGCTGTACTGTCTTAAAACCCACAATGTGACATGTAATACAAGCAACCAAATCACAACGGTACATTAGAACAATTCAAGCACACAAGGATATTGAGTACATGGTTTATAAAATAATTAGTTTTAGGGTATGCTGTCACGTTTTGTCTCTTTGTTCTCTGTGTTTGCACTGTTGGTTCTTTTCTGAGTCAGGATTTCGATTTTCCACACGAGCAATGCCCAATTGGCTAATCCCGCCTCTAAAGTACATTTTGACGGAGCTGAAGATTATTGCGTCGCAAGTGGGCGTCAAAACGCGACAGGACATCTCCAAGGCGAGTAGTTCCAGATTGCAGCTGTATGCCTTCGTGTGGGCTAAGGCATCGCCGAGAATATAATTATTTGTACCTATTTTCCTTTCCTGTTCGTCTGGAAAAATGCAGGAGGTGGTATTCCATGACTGTGAATACCACAGTCGCGTAGCAGCCGGTCCGGCCGATCCGGCTTTGGCCGGACCAGTTTCTCGCCCGACCACGCCCAGAATGCAGAATTTCGCAGCCTGATTTCAAATTTTTCCCAGGGAGAGATCCCAACCCCCCCCCCCCCCTCTCCAGCCGGACCACCTCCAACTGCGGTGCTGAGCGCCTGTACCATAAAAATTGCACTCTAACATGTTGTGGTGTCTGACCTGTGAGGTACAGTCACACTTCAGTGGCCATGCTTCATCGTGGCTACATAGTACAGTGTACAGTGTACACACGTTTGACGATTCACTATTGTCCGACGACGTGATGGCAAAGGTGTTGGCATACAGTACTGTCAGGCGCTGAAGAACGTAGTGTCGAAGAGCAAACTGGCCAGAATTTCACCAAGCACTACATACCAATGTATACACAGTGACTCAACTATGCATAGACCATAGTACATGATACTAAGAAGAACGACCTGGGCAACGAGGCTGATCCCCCCACTCCCCTGTTCTTCGTCGACCGACAGTACTGTAGCTATGTGAGCTGAGACTGGCCAGCGTCAAGGCCTGCCCCAACGTGTTGTGTTCCGGTGTGGCCGCCACAACGTGTTGTGTTCCGATGTGGCCGCCCCGGCGTATTGACGGCGTGCAGTGCTGCTGGTGAAATACAACCATGCAAGTCAGTGTCAAGCCGGGGGGGGGGCTATGGAACCCCTGACCTGTGAACATGCGGGGGGGGGGGGGGGGGGGGGGGTGCAGCCCATGACCAAAAATCAAGATCGGTAAAAAAGAGAATCATTTTTCTGGGGATGTCGGTGTTTTGTAGAATCTCGCGCGAACTCTCCATGAGAGAAAACTAATCAGATGCCTGTCGACGTCTAGGAGGCGCTGTCGAGACTGATAGCATCTTTTTTCTGGCATGCACCGCTGTTGAAAATCATGCTCGAGTGCGTGGACGTGCTGATCGATCACGTGCGCACTCGACGTGCACACGTTGTGTCCGTCTATCACGGCCTCGGTCACGTGATTGCAACCATCATCACGTACCGGAGAGCCCTTTGGCTGCCGAACGTAATTGATGAGCGCATCGAATTGATCACACGGATCCATGATGTTCGGGAAATGGCGTCGATGCACCGCCTGCATCCGTCTATAATGCAGAGCCGCTGAGTGTTCATTGGTCGTAGGAGTCGGTATAAAAAGACTCTGCTTGCTTTCGTCATACATCATTACGCTCAATTCGTCAGCAGGGTTTTCATGCAATTTTCATGCTCTCGTCATCATGTCTGCCTCGTGCTCCAACATCTCGTGCGGACTTTCGGAGTTCGTGCATAAATTTGAAGGTGGTAACTACGATAAAGCCGTGTACTTCCACCCGAACGTGAATAAAATCGGACAAGATGCGTGGAGAATCGACAGCGCCGATATCAAAACCTATCTCAAGCCCCTGGTAGGTGAAGAGACCGTCATCTGGGCGGGCATTTACAAAACTCCCATGTGGTACCTTCAACCGACAGATTTGATTGCTTTCCACGCTTTCGTCGTCTTTCAAACGAGAAACTGGTGGTGGTCGGCGGAAAAAACCACCGACGGTGTCAGCATATGCAGAGGCAAGACTCGCTCAAGCGTGAGATCTTCCTATCGAAGCACCAATCGAAAAACTCCGATAGAGGAGATTATTGCTGACCAATCACATGTAAATCTGCAGGATCTGATAGATTTCCTCTACGACTCCAATCTCGTCAAGGGTATTTACAACGTTGTAGCAAACAACTGCCATACGTTTGCCTCCGCTCTGTTCAACGAACTTGCAGCTACCCACTACGTCAATCACATCGAACTTCGGCATGCCAAACCCATCGACTCGGAGCATGCAATCGAATGAGTACTCGACCCCCATCCAGACACACACATTTAGCACAGATATGTTGATTTTAAAATTTTTAATTACATACTGTTTATATCGATCTGTGCTTGGATCATAGTAATTACACTGTTGATCGGCAATTCTCCGTAGTATGACCTTAGCTTGGTCATATAGTTCTTCATATGGTTGGCGGTTGATAGATGGTGCTTCAAATCTTCCAATGTCCGCCATTGGTTGTCGCTGTATGGGAGGAAACACATCAAAACATGTATAAGATCTCTGGTATTTCAAATAAAGAGAATTGCACCACAGATCACTTACCAAGAGCAGAGAAACTCAGGCTGTAGACCGGCCTCCAGCTTCTTCCTGTGTCCCTTCGACTTGAGGTGGTCGACGAACGGCTGGAGGAACATGTCGAGCATGAAAAGAGCATCTTGATGGTTGATTGAATGGGACTGATCAAGGTGGATCCAATCACTTTTATCCCCGCCCAGTTGTTCGTTGGTTGAAGGGTGCGGCGCGCGCGCAGTTCAACATTAAAACTCTGCGCGATGATCATGGAGTCTGCTGCTCAGGATGTGAAGCGGATAAATTGGGCGGTACCGTGAATACCGCATGGTGAACATCTCTTTGAAACGGAGGTAGATTGTTGAAACTCGCGCGATAAAGATGATGATCATGGTGGCTACCACTCGAAAAGGATGTGAAGAGGGTAAAGCGGTGACGTGAGTACTACATCTCTTTGAAACGTACACGATTCATATAGTTGAAAACCGCTAAAGATGATGGTCATGGACCCCGCGTCACGTTCAAACTTGCCGTCTGTTCTAGTTGATTCCAGAAACTTGCGCCTGATCCGAGTACGCTGTGTGTACTCTGAGTATCGTGAGGAGTGGGACACTATCGACAATTTGCTACTCTCTGGTTGATGCAGACAGTGTGCGCGTACGACGCACACATAAGATGATTATTAGGAAATCGAGGCTGCTATTCTATACGCCCGGGGGCCTATACACGGGCTTTTCCGGTATCGGTAACTCTAAACCACCTAAGTTTCCACGGGGAAAGGCCAGGGATCTGGCGTGTGACGTGACTATTAGTACAGTCATGTACTTGCAGGTGTGCAGTATTTAAAAATATCAATCTTCTACTTCTAGCTGAGCCGTTGCTGGTAGGTCGTCGTTTGGAAAATTAATAATAGCTTGCATGGACCTCGGTCCTACCGGTAAGACCATCATACACAGACATGGTGCATGGCCTCTGTTCTAACATTGACCTAAAACTTGACCCTAGACTGTTGCTAAGGGGCTAATGAAGGAGTCCAACAATTTTAGACGTGATTGTACAAGGACTATTACGAAATTCCATGGCAACAGCCCCAGGGCAACCATGGATACGGAGTATGGAATTTTGCATTCCAGCACTGTTGCAGGCTTAGGCTGCGTTTACACGACAACGCTGGGGGCGAAAACGCAACGAAATCCTTTCGGATCCAGGGTTCATTTACACGGTACGCGGAGCAAAACGTAAAAGTTGTGCACCAAAACGGAAGAAAACCAAAACGCTGGCCAAGGTGGAAGAATTTGAAAACGGAAATGTTCTGCCGGATAAATTTGGGTGTGTAAACAGTCGAAACGGCGTGCTGGCCTCGTTTTCCGTCACGTTTGTTTCATTTTCGGCCTTTTACACGGATCCGACAATCCAAAAAATTGTTTTTTACAATTTTCGTCATGTGATGTGTGTTGTCGTGTGCCTGTTTTCAACCATTACTTGAGTGTGATTGGTGCTCCCACGGCAACACTTGGCCCTTTGACGATCTTTGGCGGATCCTTTGCTCTCGTGTAGACGCTTGAAAACGATACAAAAGGAGACCACCTCAGATCGGCTTTGATCGTGTAAACGTAGGAAAACGAAAAAAGAAATGCGGGACTGAAAACGGAAAACTGGCCGTGCGTTGTCGTGTAAACGCAGCCTAAGAAAGATAATAGGTCCTCACCACGATCGATGTGCAATGGTCAAAATTCACTTCCGGCAGAGTTTCTAGCTCTGCGACAGGAGCATGTGCTGCCATTGTGACAATTGATGAAATTGTACGTATGCCATGCACTGGACATAGTCTTGCCTTTGCCCCATTACTTTGCCTTAGGGAGCATCTCATAAGTTCGCATTTATTTTGCAAACGTAACGCATTTCGAATAGACTTTACCCCCCTACCTCCCCCCCCCCCCCCCTCTATTCGAAAGTCGTATCGCACATTTTCTGTGTTTATCTACTGTACACGTCCATGCGGGCCCCATGCTATGCTATGTACATGTACATGGATATGAATGTTTTGCTAGAGCGGTCGTGAATGGCATACAGTAGTACGTGTACCGCATTTACTGAGTACAAGTACAATCAATGACATGTACACGCACATAAACATAGACTTCCTGCACAACAACTGTACTGCTGTAAACGCTGGCCAGGTACACTGTACACGGTTTGATCAGGCTGGTGTGACATTTGACACCTCTGAGTAGCCTGCATGCATGCAGTGCAAGGGTTAGCTGATCGGCAAACACAGGTAGATCTCCACCTAAACACACTCATTTGCTGCAGTGATCTAGCACGGTAGTAGATTGTACAGTTCCAGATAATGTGCGAACAGTCATTTTTCTATTCGAAAAGGGCGCTACCCCCTACCCCCGTTTCGAAATGCGTTACGTTTAGAAACAAAATGCGAACTTATGTGATGCTCCCTTACAAAGACCTCATCTCAAAAATTGTTTCAAGAAAATTCTGAACCAAAAGCACTTTGCAGCGTGATTTCTTGGGTCCTACTGGTAGGACGGCATGCAAGCTATCGTTTAGCTTGGGTCAAATATGTCTGTTTGTTTCTCTCTCTGTCTCTCCCCTCCCTCTCTCTCTCGCTCCCCCCTCTCTCTCTCTCTCCCCCCCCCTCTCTCTCTCTCTCTCTCTCTCTCTCTCTCTCTCTCTCTCTCTCTCTCTCTCTCTCTCTCTCTTCCTCCCCCCCCCCCCGTCTCTCTCTGTCTCTCTCTCTCCCTCCATTGTGTGGATGTAGGAAACCGTTACTTTGCTTGCAGGGAAGAGCTAGCGGAATACGTATTTCCCGAAATTGCCCAAGTCCTCCATGAACACTTTTCTCCTCGAGGTAGGTACTTTGGACACTATGGAGTATGGAGTACTATCCGAATGTACATCTACGTGCACTTTCTGTGTACATGATTCTGCAATATACTGTGTACTGCGGACTCCGGTGTCATGTATATACGCACACATACACGCACACACACTCTCTCTCTCTCTCATACACACACACACATACACACACACACACACACACACATTTGCATGCTGCTGTACTGTCTTAAAACCCACAATGTGACATGTAATACAAGCAACCAAATCACAACGGTACATTAGAACAATTCAAGCACACAAGGATATTGAGTACATGGTTTATAAAATAATTAGTTTTAGGGTATGCTGTCACGTTTTGTCTCTTTGTTCTCTGTGTTTGCACTGTTGGTTCTTTTCTGAGTCAGGATTTCGATTTTCCACACGAGCAATGCCCAATTGGCTAATCCCGCCTCTAAAGTACATTTTGACGGAGCTGAAGGTTATTGCGTCGCAAGTGGGCGTCAAAACGCGACAGGACATCTCCAAGGCGAGTAGTTCCAGATTGCAGCTGTATGCCTTCGTGTGGGTTAAGGCATCGCCGAGAATATAATTATTTGTACCTATTTTCCTTTCCTGTTCGTCTGGAAAAATGCAGGAGGTGGTATTCCATGACTGTGAATACCACAGTCGCGTAGCAGCCGGTCCGGCCGATCCGGCTTTGGCCGGACCAGTTTCTCGCCCGACCACGCCCAGAATGCAGAATTTTGCACCCTGATTTCAAATTTTTCCCAGGGAGAGATCCCAACCCCCCCCCCCCCCCTCCCCCCCCCCCTCCAGCCGGACCACCTCCATAAAAATTGCACTCTAACATGTTGTGGTGTCTGACCTGTGAGGTACAGTCACACTTCAGTGGCCATGCTTCATCATGGCTACATAGTACAGTGTACAGTGTACACACGTTTGACGGTTCACTATTGCCCGACGACGTGATGGCAAAGGTGTTGGCATACAGTACTGTCAGGCGCTGAAGAACGTAGTGTCGAAGAGGAAATTGGCCAGAATTTCACCAAGCACTACATACCAATGTATACACAGTGACTCAACTATGCATAGACCATAGTACATGATACTAAGAAGAACGACCTGGGCAACGAGGCTGATCCCCCCACTCCCCTGTTCTTCGTCGACCGACAGTACTGTAGCTATGTGAGCTGAGACTGGCCAGCGTCAAGGCCTGCCCCAACGTGTTGTGTTCCGGTGTGGCCGCCACAACGTGTTGTGTTCCGATGTGGCCGCCCCGCCGTATCGACGGCGTGCAGTGCTACCCAGTGAAATGCAACCATGCAAGTCAGTGTCAAGCCGGGGGGGGGGGGGGGGCTATGGAACCCCTGACCTGTGAACATGCGGGGGGGGGGGGTGCAGCCCATGACCAAAAATCAAGATCGGTAAAAAAGAGAATCATTTTTCTGGGGATGTCGGTGTTTTGTAGAATCTCGCGCGAACTCTCCATGAGAGAAAACTAATCAGATGCCTGTCGACGTCTAGGAGGCACTGTCGAGACTGATAGCATCTTTTTTCTGGCATGCACCGCTGTTGAAAATCATGCTCGAGTGCGTGGACGTGCTGATCGATCACGTGCGCACTCGACGTGCACACGTTGTGTCCGTCTATCACGGCCTCGGTCACGTGATTGCAACCATCATCACGTACCGGAGAGCCCTTTGGCTGCCGAACGTAATTGATGAGCGCATCGAATTGATCACACGGATCCATGATGTTCGGGAAATGGCGTCGATGCACCGCCTGCATCCGTCTATAATGCAGAGCCGCTGAGTGTTCATTGGTCGTAGGAGTCGGTATAAAAAGACTCTGCTTGCTTTCGTCATACATCATTACGCTCAATTCGTCAGCAGGGTTTTCATGCAATTTTCATGCTCTCGTCATCATGTCTGCCTCGTGCTCCAACATCTCGTGCGGACTTTCGGAGTTCGTGCATAAATTTGAAGGTGGTAACTACGATAAAGCCGTGTACTTCCACCCGAACGTGAATAAGATCGGACAAGATGCGTGGAGAATCGACAGCGCCGATATCAAAACCTATCTCAAGCCCCTGGTAGGTGAAGAGACCATCATCTGGGCGGGCATTTACAAAACTCCCATGTGGTACCTTCAACCGACAGATTTGATTGCTTTCCACGCTTTCGTCGTCTTTCAAACGAGAAACTGGTGGTGGTCTGCGGAAAAAACAACCGACGGTGTCAGCATATGCAGAGGCAAGACTCGTTCAAGCGTGAGATCTTCCTATCGAAGCACCAATCGAAAAACTCCGATAGAGGAGATTATTGCTGACAAATCACATGTAAATCTGCAGGATATGATAGATTTCCTCTACGACTCCAATCTCGTCAAGGGTATTTACAACGTTGTAACAAACAACTGTCATACGTTTGCCTCCGCTCTGTTCAACGAACTTGCAGCTACCCACTACGTCAATCATATTGCACTTCGGCATGCCAAACCCATCGACTCGGAGCATGCAATCGAATGAGTACTCGACCCCCATCCAGACACACACATTTAGCACAGATATGTTGATTTTAAAATGTTTAATTATAATTTCAGTAGATCATTCTCAGCTTGTATGAGTGTTATAACGCTGTTGGCCGGTATTTCCCCGTAGTATGAGGTCAGCTTCTCCGTATAATGTTGAAGATGTCTTGACGTTGCAGAATGATCTTTCATTTCTTCTATTGTTCGCCATTGGTTGTCGCTGCATGGAAGGAAACAGATTAAAACATGTATAAGATCTCTGGTATTTCAAATAAAGAGAATTGCACGACAGATTACTTACCAAGAACACATAAATTCAGGCTGCATCCCGGCCTCCAGCTTCCTCCGGTGGTTTTTCGAGCGGAGATGCTCGACGAACGGCCGGAGGCCGGTCATAGTCTTCGAACACAAGGAACAAGAGAGGAGCATTTTGTCTCATTCAGGTTTGTGGAATGGGGCTGATCAAGGTGGATCGAATCACTTTTATCCCCGCCCAGTTGTTCGTTGGTTGAAGGGTGCGGCGCGCGCGCAGTTCAACATTAAAACTCTGCGCGATGATCATGGAGTCTGCTGCTCAGGATGTGAAGCGGATAAATTGGGCGGTACCGTGAATACCGCATGGTGAACATCTCTTTGAAACGGAGGTAGATTGTTGAAACTCGCGCGATAAAGATGATGATCATGGTGGCTACCACTCGAAAAGGATGTGAAGAGGGTAAAGCGGTGACGTGAGTACTACATCTCTTTGAAACGTACACGATTCATATAGTTGAAAACCGGTAAAGATGATGATCATGGACCCCGCGTCACGTTCAAACTTGCCGTCTGTTCTAGTTGATTCCAGAAACTTGCGCCTGATCCGAGTACGCTGTGTGTACTCTGAGTATCGTGAGGAGTGGGACACTATCGACAATTTGCTACTCTCTGGTGGATGCAGACAGTGTGCGCGTACGACGCACACATAAGATGATTATTAGGAAATCGAGGCTGCTATTCTATACGCCCGGGGGCCTATACACGGGCTTTTCCGGTATCGATAACTCTAAACCACCTAAGTTTCCACGGGGAAAGGCCAGGGATCTGGCGTGTGACGTGACTATTAGTACAGTCATGTACTTGCAGGTGTGCAGTATTTAAAAATATGAATCTTCTACTTCTAGCTGAGCCGTTGCTGGTAGGTCGTCGTTTGGAAAATTAATAATAGCTTGCATGGACCTCGGTCCTACCGGTAAGACCATCATACACAGACATGTTGCATGGCCTCTGTTCTAACATTGACCTAAAACTTGACCCTAGACTGTTGCTAAGGGGCTAATGAAGGAGTCCAACAATTTTAGACGTGATTGTACAAGGACTATTACGAAATTCCATGGCAACAGCCCCAGGGCAACCATGGATACGGAGTATGGAATTTTGCATTCCAGCACTGTTGCAGGCTTAGGCTGCGTTTACACGACAACAACGCTGGGGGCGAAAACGCAACGAAATCCTTTCGGATCCAGGGTTCATTTACACGGTACGCGGAGCAAAACGTAAAAGTTGTGCACCAAAACGGAAGAAAACCAAAACGCTGGCCAAGGTGGAAGAATTTGAAAACGGAAATGTTCTGCCGGATAAATTTGGGTGTGTAAACAGTCGAAACGGCGTGCTGGCCTCGTTTTCCGTCACGTTTGTTTCATTTTCGGCCTTTTACACGGATCCGACAATCCAAAAAATTGTTTTTTACAATTTTCGTCATGTGATGTGTGTTGTCGTGTGCCTGTTTTCAACCATTACTTGAGTGTGATTGGTGCTTCCACGGCAACACTTGGCCCTTTGACGATCTTTGGCGGATCCTTTGCTCTCGTGTAGACGCTTGAAAACGATACAAAAGGAGACCACCTCGGATCGGCTTTGATCGTGTAAACGTAGGAAAACGAAAAAAGAAATGCGGGACTGAAAACGGAAAACTGGCCGTGCGTTGTCGTGTAAACGCAGCCTAAGAAAGATAATAGGTCCTCACCACGATCGATGTGCAATGGTCAAAATTCACTTCCGGCAGAGTTTCTAGCTCTGCGACAGGAGCATGTGCTGCCATTGTGACAATTGATGAAATTGTACGTATGCCATGCACTGGACATAGTCTTGCCTTTGCCCCATTACTTTGCCTTAGGGAGCATCTCATAAGTTCGCATTTATTTTGCAAACGTAACGCATTTCGAATAGACTTTATCCCCCTACCTCCCCCCCTCTATTCGAAAGTCTTATCGCACATTTTCTGTGTTTATCTACTGTACACGTCCATGCGGGCCCCATGCTATGCTATGTACATGTACATGGATATGAATGTTTTGCTAGAGCGGTCGTGAATGGCATACAGTAGTACGTGTACCGCATTTACTGAGTACAAGTACAATCAATGACATGTACACGCACATAAACATAGACTTCCTGCACAACAACTGTACTGCTGTAAACGCTGGCCAGGTACACTGTACACGGTTTGATCAGGCTGGTGTGACATTTGACACCTCTGAGTAGCCTGCATGCATGCAGTGCAAGGGTTAGCTGATCGGCAAACACAGGTAGATCTCCACCTAAACACACTCATTTGCTGCAGTGATCTAGCACGGTAGTAGATTGTACAGTTCCAGATAATGTGCGAACAGTCATTTTTTCTATTCGAAAAGGGCGCTACCCCCTACCCCGTTTCGAAATGCGTTACGTTTAGAAACAAAATGCGAACTTATGTGATGCTCCCTTACAAAGACCTCATCTCAAAAATTGTTTCAAGAAAATTCTGAACCAAAAGCACTTTGCAGCGTGATTTCTTGGGTCCTACTGGTGGGACGGCATGCAAGCTATCGTTTAGCTTGGGTCAAATATGTCTGTTTGTTTCTCTCTCTGTCTCTCCCCTCCCTCTCTCTCGCTCCCCCCTCTCTCTCTCTCTCCCCCCCCCCCCCTCTCTCTCTCTCTGTCTCTCTCTCTGTCTCTCTCTTCCTCCCCCCCCCCCCCCGTCTCTCTCTGTCTCTCTCTCTCCCTCCATTGTGTGGATGTAGGAAACCGTTACTTTGCTTGCAGGGAAGAGCTAGCGGAATACGTATTTCCCGAAATTGCCCAAGTCCTCCATGAACACTTTTCTCCTCGAGGTAGGTACTTTGTACACTATGGAGTACTATCCGAATGTACATCTACGTGCACTTTCTGTGTACATGATTCTGCAATATACTGTGTACTGCGGACTCCGGTGTCATGTATATACGCACACATACACGCACACACACACTCTCTCTCTCTCTCTCATACACACACACACATACACACACACACACATTTGCATGCTGCTGTACTGTCTTAAAACCCACAATGTGACATGTAATACAAGCAACCAAATCACAACGGTACATTAGAACAATTCAAGCACACAAGGATATTGAGTACATGGTTTATAAAATAATTAGTTTTAGGGTATGCTGTCACGTTTTGTCTCTTTGTTCTCTGTGTTTGCACTGTTGGTTCTTTTCTGAGTCAGGATTTCGATTTTCCACACGAGCAATGCCCAATTGGCTAATCCCGCCTCTAAAGTACATTTTGACGGAGCTGAAGATTATTGCGTCGCAAGTGGGCGTCAAAACGCGACAGGACATCTCCAAGGCGAGTAGTTCCAGATTGCAGCTGTATGCCTTCGTGTGGGCTAAGGCATCGCCGAGAATATAATTATTTGTACCTATTTTCCTTTCCTGTTCGTCTGGAAAAATGCAGGAGGTGGTATTCCATGACTGTGAATACCACAGTCGCGTAGCAGCCGGTCCGGCCGATCCGGCTTTGGCCGGACCAGTTTCTCGCCCGACCACGCCCAGAATGCAGAATTTCGCAGCCTGATTTCAAATTTTTCCCAGGGAGAGATCCCAACCCCCCCCCCCCCCCTCTCCAGCCGGACCACCTCCAACTGCGGTGCTGAGCGCCTGTACCATAAAAATTGCACTCTAACATGTTGTGGTGTCTGACCTGTGAGGTACAGTCACACTTCAGTGGCCATGCTTCATCGTGGCTACATAGTACAGTGTACAGTGTACACACGTTTGACGATTCACTATTGTCCGACGACGTGATGGCAAAGGTGTTGGCATACAGTACTGTCAGGCGCTGAAGAACGTAGTGTCGAAGAGCAAACTGGCCAGAATTTCACCAAGCACTACATACCAATGTATGCACAGTGACTCAACTATGCATAGACCATAGTACATGATACTAAGAAGAACGACCTGGGCAACGAGGCTGATCCCCCCACTCCCCTGTTCTTCGTCGACCGACAGTACTGTAGCTATGTGAGCTGAGACTGGCCAGCGTCAAGGCCTGCCCCAACGTGTTGTGTTCCGGTGTGGCCGCCACAACGTGTTGTGTTCCGATGTGGCCGCCCCGGCGTATTGACGGCGTGCAGTGCTGCTGGTGAAATACAACCATGCAAGTCAGTGTCAAGCCGGGGGGGGGGGGGGGGGGGGCTATGGAACCCCTGACCTGTGAACATGCGGGGGGGGGGGGGGGGGGTGCAGCCCATGACCAAAAATCAAGATCGGTAAAAAAGAGAATCATTTTTCTGGGGATGTCGGTGTTTTGTAGAATCTCGCGCGAACTCTCCATGAGAGAAAACTAATCAGATGCCTGTCGACGTCTAGGAGGCGCTGTCGAGACTGATAGCATCTTTTTTCTGGCATGCACCGCTGTTGAAAATCATGCTCGAGTGCGTGGACGTGCTGATCGATCACGTGCGCACTCGACGTGCACACGTTGTGTCCGTCTATCACGGCCTCGGTCACGTGATTGCAACCATCATCACGTACCGGAGAGCCCTTTGGCTGCCGAACGTAATTGATGAGCGCATCGAATTGATCACACGGATCCATGATGTTCGGGAAATGGCGTCGATGCACCGCCTGCATCCGTCTATAATGCAGAGCCGCTGAGTGTTCATTGGTCGTAGGAGTCGGTATAAAAAGACTCTGCTTGCTTTCGTCATACATCATTACGCTCAATTCGTCAGCAGGGTTTTCATGCAATTTTCATGCTCTCGTCATCATGTCTGCCTCGTGCTCCAACATCTCGTGCGGACTTTCGGAGTTCGTGCATAAATTTGAAGGTGGTAACTACGATAAAGCCGTGTACTTCCACCCGAACGTGAATAAAATCGGACAAGATGCGTGGAGAATCGACAGCGCCGATATCAAAACCTATCTCAAGCCCCTGGTAGGTGAAGAGACCGTCATCTGGGCGGGCATTTACAAAACTCCCATGTGGTACCTTCAACCGACAGATTTGATTGCTTTCCACGCTTTCGTCGTCTTTCAAACGAGAAACTGGTGGTGGTCGGCGGAAAAAACCACCGACGGTGTCAGCATATGCAGAGGCAAGACTCGCTCAAGCGTGAGATCTTCCTATCGAAGCACCAATCGAAAAACTCCGATAGAGGAGATTATTGCTGACCAATCACATGTAAATCTGCAGGATCTGATAGATTTCCTCTACGACTCCAATCTCGTCAAGGGTATTTACAACGTTGTAGCAAACAACTGCCATACGTTTGCCTCCGCTCTGTTCAACGAACTTGCAGCTACCCACTACGTCAATCACATCGAACTTCGGCATGCCAAACCCATCGACTCGGAGCATGCAATCGAATGAGTACTCGACCCCCATCCAGACACACACATTTAGCACAGATATGTTGATTTTAAAATTTTTAATTACATACTGTTTATATCGATCTGTGCTTGGATCATAGTAATTACACTGTTGATCGGCAATTCTCCGTAGTATGACCTTAGCTTGGTCATATAGTTCTTCATATGGTTGGCGGTTGATAGATGGTGCTTCAAATCTTCCAATGTCCGCCATTGGTTGTCGCTGTATGGGAGGAAACACATCAAAACATGTATAAGATCTCTGGTATTTCAAATAAAGAGAATTGCACCACAGATCACTTACCAAGAGCAGAGAAACTCAGGCTGTAGACCGGCCTCCAGCTTCTTCCTGTGTCCCTTCGACTTGAGGTGGTCGACGAACGGCTGGAGGAACATGTCGAGCATGAAAAGAGCATCTTGATGGTTGATTGAATGGGACTGATCAAGGTGGATCCAATCACTTTTATCCCCGCCCAGTTGTTCGTTGGTTGAAGGGTGCGGCGCGCGCGCAGTTCAACATTAAAACTCTGCGCGATGATCATGGAGTCTGCTGCTCAGGATGTGAAGCGGATAAATTGGGCGGTACCGTGAATACCGCATGGTGAACATCTCTTTGAAACGGAGGTAGATTGTTGAAACTCGCGCGATAAAGATGATGATCATGGTGGCTACCACTCGAAAAGGATGTGAAGAGGGTAAAGCGGTGACGTGAGTACTACATCTCTTTGAAACGTACACGATTCATATAGTTGAAAACCGCTAAAGATGATGGTCATGGACCCCGCGTCACGTTCAAACTTGCCGTCTGTTCTAGTTGATTCCAGAAACTTGCGCCTGATCCGAGTACGCTGTGTGTACTCTGAGTATCGTGAGGAGTGGGACACTATCGACAATTTGCTACTCTCTGGTTGATGCAGACAGTGTGCGCGTACGACGCACACATAAGATGATTATTAGGAAATCGAGGCTGCTATTCTATACGCCCGGGGGCCTATACACGGGCTTTTCCGGTATCGGTAACTCTAAACCACCTAAGTTTCCACGGGGAAAGGCCAGGGATCTGGCGTGTGACGTGACTATTAGTACAGTCATGTACTTGCAGGTGTGCAGTATTTAAAAATATCAATCTTCTACTTCTAGCTGAGCCGTTGCTGGTAGGTCGTCGTTTGGAAAATTAATAATAGCTTGCATGGACCTCGGTCCTACCGGTAAGACCATCATACACAGACATGGTGCATGGCCTCTGTTCTAACATTGACCTAAAACTTGACCCTAGACTGTTGCTAAGGGGCTAATGAAGGAGTCCAACAATTTTAGACGTGATTGTACAAGGACTATTACGAAATTCCATGGCAACAGCCCCAGGGCAACCATGGATACGGAGTATGGAATTTTGCATTCCAGCACTGTTGCAGGCTTAGGCTGCGTTTACACGACAACGCTGGGGGCGAAAACGCAACGAAATCCTTTCGGATCCAGGGTTCATTTACACGGTACGCGGAGCAAAACGTAAAAGTTGTGCACCAAAACGGAAGAAAACCAAAACGCTGGCCAAGGTGGAAGAATTTGAAAACGGAAATGTTCTGCCGGATAAATTTGGGTGTGTAAACAGTCGAAACGGCGTGCTGGCCTCGTTTTCCGTCACGTTTGTTTCATTTTCGGCCTTTTACACGGATCCGACAATCCAAAAAATTGTTTTTTACAATTTTCGTCATGTGATGTGTGTTGTCGTGTGCCTGTTTTCAACCATTACTTGAGTGTGATTGGTGCTTCCACGGCAACACTTGGCCCTTTGACGATCTTTGGCGGATCCTTTGCTCTCGTGTAGACGCTTGAAAACGATACAAAAGGAGACCACCTCAGATCGGCTTTGATCGTGTAAACGTAGGAAAACGAAAAAAGAAATGCGGGACTGAAAACGGAAAACTGGCCGTGCGTTGTCGTGTAAACGCAGCCTAAGAAAGATAATAGGTCCTCACCACGATCGATGTGCAATGGTCAAAATTCACTTCCGGCAGAGTTTCTAGCTCTGCGACAGGAGCATGTGCTGCCATTGTGACAATTGATGAAATTGTACGTATGCCATGCACTGGACATAGTCTTGCCTTTGCCCCATTACTTTGCCTTAGGGAGCATCTCATAAGTTCGCATTTATTTTGCAAACGTAACGCATTTCGAATAGACTTTACCCCCCTACCTCCCCCCCCCCCTCTATTCGAAAGTCGTATCGCACATTTTCTGTGTTTATCTACTGTACACGTCCATGCGGGCCCCATGCTATGCTATGTACATGTACATGGATATGAATGTTTTGCTAGAGCGGTCGTGAATGGCATACAGTAGTACGTGTACCGCATTTACTGAGTACAAGTACAATCAATGACATGTACACGCACATAAACATAGACTTCCTGCACAACAACTGTACTGCTGTAAACGCTGGCCAGGTACACTGTACACGGTTTGATCAGGCTGGTGTGACATTTGACACCTCTGAGTAGCCTGCATGCATGCAGTGCAAGGGTTAGCTGATCGGCAAACACAGGTAGATCTCCACCTAAACACACTCATTTGCTGCAGTGATCTAGCACGGTAGTAGATTGTACAGTTCCAGATAATGTGCGAACAGTCATTTTTCTATTCGAAAAGGGCGCTACCCCCTACCCCCGTTTCGAAATGCGTTACGTTTAGAAACAAAATGCGAACTTATGTGATGCTCCCTTACAAAGACCTCATCTCAAAAATTGTTTCAAGAAAATTCTGAACCAAAAGCACTTTGCAGCGTGATTTCTTGGGTCCTACTGGTAGGACGGCATGCAAGCTATCGTTTAGCTTGGGTCAAATATGTCTGTTTGTTTCTCTCTCTGTCTCTCCCCTCCCTCTCTCTCTCGCTCCCCCCTCTCTCTCTCTCTCCCCCCCTCTCTCTCTCTCTCTCTCTCTCTCTCTCTCTCTCTCTCTCTCTCTCTCTCTCTCTCTCTCTCTCTCTCTCTCTCTCTCTCTTCCTCCCCCCCCCCCCCGTCTCTCTCTGTCTCTCTCTCTCCCTCCATTGTGTGGATGTAGGAAACCGTTACTTTGCTTGCAGGGAAGAGCTAGCGGAATACGTATTTCCCGAAATTGCCCAAGTCCTCCATGAACACTTTTCTCCTCGAGGTAGGTACTTTGGACACTATGGAGTATGGAGTACTATCCGAATGTACATCTACGTGCACTTTCTGTGTACATGATTCTGCAATATACTGTGTACTGCGGACTCCGGTGTCATGTATATACGCACACATACACGCACACACACTCTCTCTCTCTCTCATACACACACACACATACACACACACACACACACACACATTTGCATGCTGCTGTACTGTCTTAAAACCCACAATGTGACATGTAATACAAGCAACCAAATCACAACGGTACATTAGAACAATTCAAGCACACAAGGATATTGAGTACATGGTTTATAAAATAATTAGTTTTAGGGTATGCTGTCACGTTTTGTCTCTTTGTTCTCTGTGTTTGCACTGTTGGTTCTTTTCTGAGTCAGGATTTCGATTTTCCACACGAGCAATGCCCAATTGGCTAATCCCGCCTCTAAAGTACATTTTGACGGAGCTGAAGGTTATTGCGTCGCAAGTGGGCGTCAAAACGCGACAGGACATCTCCAAGGCGAGTAGTTCCAGATTGCAGCTGTATGCCTTCGTGTGGGTTAAGGCATCGCCGAGAATATAATTATTTGTACCTATTTTCCTTTCCTGTTCGTCTGGAAAAATGCAGGAGGTGGTATTCCATGACTGTGAATACCACAGTCGCGTAGCAGCCGGTCCGGCCGATCCGGCTTTGGCCGGACCAGTTTCTCGCCCGACCACGCCCAGAATGCAGAATTTTGCACCCTGATTTCAAATTTTTCCCAGGGAGAGATCCCAACCCCCCCCCCCCTCCCCCCCCCCCCTCCAGCCGGACCACCTCCATAAAAATTGCACTCTAACATGTTGTGGTGTCTGACCTGTGAGGTACAGTCACACTTCAGTGGCCATGCTTCATCATGGCTACATAGTACAGTGTACAGTGTACACACGTTTGACGGTTCACTATTGCCCGACGACGTGATGGCAAAGGTGTTGGCATACAGTACTGTCAGGCGCTGAAGAACGTAGTGTCGAAGAGGAAATTGGCCAGAATTTCACCAAGCACTACATACCAATGTATACACAGTGACTCAACTATGCATAGACCATAGTACATGATACTAAGAAGAACGACCTGGGCAACGAGGCTGATCCCCCCACTCCCCTGTTCTTCGTCGACCGACAGTACTGTAGCTATGTGAGCTGAGACTGGCCAGCGTCAAGGCCTGCCCCAACGTGTTGTGTTCCGGTGTGGCCGCCACAACGTGTTGTGTTCCGATGTGGCCGCCCCGCCGTATCGACGGCGTGCAGTGCTACCCAGTGAAATGCAACCATGCAAGTCAGTGTCAAGCCGGGGGGGGGGGGGGCTATGGAACCCCTGACCTGTGAACATGCGGGGGGGGGGGGGGGGGTGCAGCCCATGACCAAAAATCAAGATCGGTAAAAAAGAGAATCATTTTTCTGGGGATGTCGGTGTTTTGTAGAATCTCGCGCGAACTCTCCATGAGAGAAAACTAATCAGATGCCTGTCGACGTCTAGGAGGCACTGTCGAGACTGATAGCATCTTTTTTCTGGCATGCACCGCTGTTGAAAATCATGCTCGAGTGCGTGGACGTGCTGATCGATCACGTGCGCACTCGACGTGCACACGTTGTGTCCGTCTATCACGGCCTCGGTCACGTGATTGCAACCATCATCACGTACCGGAGAGCCCTTTGGCTGCCGAACGTAATTGATGAGCGCATCGAATTGATCACACGGATCCATGATGTTCGGGAAATGGCGTCGATGCACCGCCTGCATCCGTCTATAATGCAGAGCCGCTGAGTGTTCATTGGTCGTAGGAGTCGGTATAAAAAGACTCTGCTTGCTTTCGTCATACATCATTACGCTCAATTCGTCAGCAGGGTTTTCATGCAATTTTCATGCTCTCGTCATCATGTCTGCCTCGTGCTCCAACATCTCGTGCGGACTTTCGGAGTTCGTGCATAAATTTGAAGGTGGTAACTACGATAAAGCCGTGTACTTCCACCCGAACGTGAATAAGATCGGACAAGATGCGTGGAGAATCGACAGCGCCGATATCAAAACCTATCTCAAGCCCCTGGTAGGTGAAGAGACCATCATCTGGGCGGGCATTTACAAAACTCCCATGTGGTACCTTCAACCGACAGATTTGATTGCTTTCCACGCTTTCGTCGTCTTTCAAACGAGAAACTGGTGGTGGTCTGCGGAAAAAACAACCGACGGTGTCAGCATATGCAGAGGCAAGACTCGTTCAAGCGTGAGATCTTCCTATCGAAGCACCAATCGAAAAACTCCGATAGAGGAGATTATTGCTGACAAATCACATGTAAATCTGCAGGATATGATAGATTTCCTCTACGACTCCAATCTCGTCAAGGGTATTTACAACGTTGTAACAAACAACTGTCATACGTTTGCCTCCGCTCTGTTCAACGAACTTGCAGCTACCCACTACGTCAATCATATTGCACTTCGGCATGCCAAACCCATCGACTCGGAGCATGCAATCGAATGAGTACTCGACCCCCATCCAGACACACACATTTAGCACAGATATGTTGATTTTAAAATGTTTAATTATAATTTCAGTAGATCATTCTCAGCTTGTATGAGTGTTATAACGCTGTTGGCCGGTATTTCCCCGTAGTATGAGGTCAGCTTCTCCGTATAATGTTGAAGATGTCTTGACGTTGCAGAATGATCTTTCATTTCTTCTATTGTTCGCCATTGGTTGTCGCTGCATGGAAGGAAACAGATTAAAACATGTATAAGATCTCTGGTATTTCAAATAAAGAGAATTGCACGACAGATTACTTACCAAGAACACATAAATTCAGGCTGCATCCCGGCCTCCAGCTTCCTCCGGTGGTTTTTCGAGCGGAGATGCTCGACGAACGGCCGGAGGCCGGTCATAGTCTTCGAACACAAGGAACAAGAGAGGAGCATTTTGTCTCATTCAGGTTTGTGGAATGGGGCTGATCAAGGTGGATCGAATCACTTTTATCCCCGCCCAGTTGTTCGTTGGTTGAAGGGTGCGGCGCGCGCGCAGTTCAACATTAAAACTCTGCGCGATGATCATGGAGTCTGCTGCTCAGGATGTGAAGCGGATAAATTGGGCGGTACCGTGAATACCGCATGGTGAACATCTCTTTGAAACGGAGGTAGATTGTTGAAACTCGCGCGATAAAGATGATGATCATGGTGGCTACCACTCGAAAAGGATGTGAAGAGGGTAAAGCGGTGACGTGAGTACTACATCTCTTTGAAACGTACACGATTCATATAGTTGAAAACCGGTAAAGATGATGATCATGGACCCCGCGTCACGTTCAAACTTGCCGTCTGTTCTAGTTGATTCCAGAAACTTGCGCCTGATCCGAGTACGCTGTGTGTACTCTGAGTATCGTGAGGAGTGGGACACTATCGACAATTTGCTACTCTCTGGTGGATGCAGACAGTGTGCGCGTACGACGCACACATAAGATGATTATTAGGAAATCGAGGCTGCTATTCTATACGCCCGGGGGCCTATACACGGGCTTTTCCGGTATCGATAACTCTAAACCACCTAAGTTTCCACGGGGAAAGGCCAGGGATCTGGCGTGTGACGTGACTATTAGTACAGTCATGTACTTGCAGGTGTGCAGTATTTAAAAATATGAATCTTCTACTTCTAGCTGAGCCGTTGCTGGTAGGTCGTCGTTTGGAAAATTAATAATAGCTTGCATGGACCTCGGTCCTACCGGTAAGACCATCATACACAGACATGTTGCATGGCCTCTGTTCTAACATTGACCTAAAACTTGACCCTAGACTGTTGCTAAGGGGCTAATGAAGGAGTCCAACAATTTTAGACGTGATTGTACAAGGACTATTACGAAATTCCATGGCTACATAGTACAGTGTACAGTGTACACACGTTTGACGATTCACTATTGTCCGACGACGTGATGGCAAAGGTGTTGGCATACAGTACTGTCAGGCGCTGAAGAACGTAGTGTCGAAGAGCAAACTGGCCAGAATTTCACCAAGCACTACATACCAATGTATGCACAGTGACTCAACTATGCATAGACCATAGTACATGATACTAAGAAGAACGACCTGGGCAACGAGGCTGATCCCCCCACTCCCCTGTTCTTCGTCGACCGACAGTACTGTAGCTATGTGAGCTGAGACTGGCCAGCGTCAAGGCCGCCACAACGTGTTGTGTTCCGATGTGGCCGCCCCGGCGTATTGACGGCGTGCAGTGCTGCTGGTGAAATACAACCATGCAAGTCAGTGTCAAGCCGGGGGGGGGGGGGGGCTATGGAACCCCTGACCTGTGAACATGCGGGGGGGGGGGGTGCAGCCCATGACCAAAAATCAAGATCGATAAAAAAGAGAATCATTTTTCTGGGGATGTCGGTGTTTTGTAGAATCTCGCGCGAACTCTCCATGAGAGAAAACTAATCAGATGCCTGTCGACGTCTAGGAGGCGCTGTCGAGACTGATAGCATCTTTTTTCTGGCATGCACCGCTGTTGAAAATCATGCTCGAGTGCGTGGACGTGCTGATCGATCACGTGCGCACTCGACGTGCACACGTTGTGTCCGTCTATCACGGCCTCGGTCACGTGATTGCAACCATCATCACGTACCGGAGAGCCCTTTGGCTGCCGAACGTAATTGATGAGCGCATCGAATTGATCACACGGATCCATGATGTTCGGGAAATGGCGTCGATGCACCGCCTGCATCCGTCTATAATGCAGAGCCGCTGAGTGTTCATTGGTCGTAGGAGTCGGTATAAAAAGACTCTGCTTGCTTTCGTCATACATCATTACGCTCAATTCGTCAGCAGGGTTTTCATGCAATTTTCATGCTCTCGTCATCATGTCTGCCTCGTGCTCCAACATCTCGTGCGGACTTTCGGAGTTCGTGCATAAATTTGAAGGTGGTAACTACGATAAAGCCGTGTACTTCCACCCGAACGTGAATAAAATCGGACAAGATGCGTGGAGAATCGACAGCGCCGATATCAAAACCTATCTCAAGCCCCTGGTAGGTGAAGAGACCGTCATCTGGGCGGGCATTTACAAAACTCCCATGTGGTACCTTCAACCGACAGATTTGATTGCTTTCCACGCTTTCGTCGTCTTTCAAACGAGAAACTGGTGGTGGCCGGCGGAAAAAACCACCGACGGTGTCAGCATATGCAGAGGCAAGACTCGCTCAAGCGTGAGATCTTCCTATCGAAGCACCAATCGAAAAACTCCGATAGAGGAGATTATTGCTGACCAATCACATGTAAATCTGCAGGATATGATAGATTTCCTCTACGACTCCAATCTCGTCAAGGGTATTTACAACGTTGTAGCAAACAACTGCCATACGTTTGCCTCCGCTCTGTTCAACGAACTTGCAGCTACCCACTACGTCAATCACATCGAACTTCGGCATGCCAAACCCATCGACTCGGAGCATGCAATCGAATGAGTACTCGACCCCCATCCAGACACACACATTTAGCACAGATATGTTGATTTTAAAATTTTTAATTACATACTGTTGATATCTATCTGCGCTTGTATCATAGTAATGACACTGTTGATCGGCAATTCTCCGTAGTATGACGTTAGCTTGGTCATATAGTTCTTCATATGGTTGGCGGTTGATAGATGGTGCTTCAAATCTTCCATTGTCCGCCATTGGTTGTCGCTGTATGGGAGGAAACACATCAAAACATGTATAAGATCTCTGGTATTTCAAATAAAGAGAATTGCACCACAGATCACTTACCAAGAGCAGAGAAACTCAGGCTGTAGACCGGCCTCCAGCTTCTTCCTGTGTCCCTTCGACTTGAGGTGGTCGACGAACGGCTGGAGGAACATGTCGAGCATGAAAAGAGCATCTTGATGGTTGATTGAATGGGACTGATCAAGGTGGATCCAATCACTTTTATCCCCGCCCAGTTGTTCGTTGGTTGAAGGGTGCGGCGCGCGCGCAGTTCAACATTAAAACTCTGCGCGATGATCATGGAGTCTGCTGCTCAGGATGTGAAGCGGATAAATTGGGCGGTACCGTGAATACCGCATGTTGAACATCTCTTTGAAACGGAGGTAGATTGTTGAAACTCGCGCGATAAAGATGATGATCATGGTGGCTACCACTCGAAAAGGATGTGAAGAGGGTAAAGCGGTGACATGAGTACTACATCTCTTTGAAACGTACATGATTCATATAGTTGAAAACCGCTAAAGATGATGGTCATGGACCCCGCGTCACGTTCAAACTTGCCGTCTGTTCTAGTTGATTCCAGAAACTTGCACCTGATCCGAGTACGCTGTGTGTACTCTGAGTATCGTGAGGAGTGGGACACTATCGACAATTTGCTACTCTCTGGTTGATGCAGACAGTGTGCGCGTACGACGCACACATAAGATGATTATTAGGAAATCGAGGCTGCTATTCTATACGCCCGGGGGCCTATACACGGGCTTTTCCGGTATCGGTAACTCTAAACCACCTAAGTTTCCACGGGGAAAGGCCAGGGATCTGGCGTGTGACGTGACTATTAGTACAGTCATGTACTTGCAGGTGTGCAGTATTTAAAAATATGAATCTTCTACTTCTAGCTGAGCCGTTGCTGGTAGGTCGTCGTTTGGAAAATTAATAATAGCTTGCATGGACCTCGGTCCTACCGGTAAGACCATCATACACAGACATGGTGCATGGCCTCTGTTCTAAGGCCGCGGTCACACCGAGCTCGATTCAGCCGTTCAGCCGAAACAAGCGCTTGTTTACGTCACTATTACCATGGAAATGGCTGAAAAATGTCCTACAAGCGACTTTCAGCCGTGGCTGACTCTCAGCCGTTTTTTTCCGGCTTGTTTCAGCCACAGCTTGTACAAGCGGCTGAAAGCCGAAATTCAAAAAATAATTTGAGTGCGCTTGGAGCTCCGGAGCACACCATGCATGTAGCTAGTTGACATGATGAACTGATTTTGATGTTCTTTCTTGTGTCCGTGGAACCGTGCTATCCCTGTGCCTTTGGTTTTGACCGTGAGTCTGTCTACCCCAACTACACTGTATTCAGTTTGATTTGGATTTTGTCCGACGACCATGGATTTCTGCCGCTGTGCCTCTAGACTGCTGCGTAGATTGTTGGAGCTGTGGTTTGAGGCCAAGACAAGGCACCACACTCACGACCGAATTCATGAAGAAAGCCGGGTACGAAGAAGAGAGTGGATTGCAACTGAGTTCAATAACGGCAACCGGCGGGGCAGAAAGCTCGACATCAGGAAACACCACCCGAACCATCGCGTCCATGCACACCGAACAAATAAAAAGAGCACGACTTCGCAATTCAGAATCCGGGCTTCCTTTGCTTCTTCATCAAAACTGAACGCTAGAACAAGTACAGTTGTAGATCGCGAACGTTCTGCTCTCCAGTTTCTTGCAAACATTGGTGTGTTTCGAGATATTCAAAGTTTGGCGGGTAAGAAAAACAAGCCATTCAAGCTTTGCACTCAAGGTCTGGTGTGACCGCGTCACAGGGATCACGCAAGCCAGCTGAGCGCCAGCGATAACAAGCCCAAAGTGGCTTGTTTCGGTGTGACCGGGGCCTAACATTGACCTAAAACTTGACCCTAGACTGTTGCTAAGGGGCTAATGAAGGAGTCCAACAATTTTAGACGTGATTGTACAAGGACTATTACGAAATTCCATGGCAACAGCCCCAGGGCAACCATGGATACGGAGTATGGAATTTTACATTCCAGCACTGTTGCAGGCTTAGGCTGCGTTTACACGACAACGCTGGGGGCGAAAACGCAACGAAATCCTTTCGGATCCAGGGTTCATTTACACGGTACGCGGAGCAAAACGTAAAAGTTGTGCACCAAAACGGAAGAAAACCAAAACGCTGGCCAAGGTGGAAGAATTTGAAAACGGTATGCTCTGCCGGATAAATTTGGGTGTGTAAACAGTCGAAACGGCGTGCTGGCCTCGTTTTCCGTCACGTTTGTTTCATTTTCGGCCTTTTACACGGATCCGACAATCCAAAAAATTGTTTTTTACAATTTTCGTCATGTGATGTGTGTTGTCGTGTGCCTGTTTTCAACCATTACTTGAGTGTGATTGGTGCTTCCACGGCAACACTTGGCCCTTTGACGATCTTTGGCGGATCCTTTGCTCTCGTGTAGACGCTTGAAAACGGTACAAAAGGAGACCACCTCGGATCGGCTTTGATCGTGTAAACGTAGGAAAACGAAAAAAGATATGCGGGACTGAAAACGGAAAACTGGCCGTGCGTTGTCGTGTAAACGCAGCCTAAGAAAGATATTAGGTCCTCACCACGATCGATGTGCAATGGTCAAAATTCACTTCCGGCAGAGTTTCTAGCTCTGCGACAGGAGCATGTGCTGCCATTGTGACAATTGATGAAATTGTACGTATGCCATGCACTGGACATAGTCTTGCCTTTGCCCCATTACTTTGCCTTTGGGAGCATCTCATAAGTTCGCATTTATTTTGCAAACGTAACGCATTTCGAATAGACTTTACCCCCCTACCTCCCCCCTCTATTCGAAAGTCTTATCGCACATTTTCTGTGTTTATCTACTGTACACGTCCATGCGGGCCCCATGCTATGCTATGTACATGTACATGGATATGAATGTTTTGCTAGAGCGGTCGTGAATGGCATACAGTAGTACGTGTACCGCATTTACTGAGTACAAGTACAATCAATGACATGTACACGCACATAAACATAGACTTCCTGCACAACAACTGTACTGCTGTAAACGCTGGCCAGGTACACTGTACACGGTTTGATCAGGCTGGTGTGACATTTGACACCTCTGAGTAGCCTGCATGCAGTGCAAGGGTTAGCTGATCGGCAAACACAGGTAGATCTCCACCTAAACACACTCATTTGCTGCAGTGATCTAGCACGGTAGTAGATTGTACAGTTCCAGATAATGTGCGAACAGTCATTTTTCTATTCGAAAAGGGCGCTACCCCCTACCCCCGTTTCGAAATGCGTTACGTTTAGAAACAAAATGCGAACTTATGTGATGCTCCCTTACAAAGACCTCATCTCAAAAATTGTTTCAAGAAAATTCTGAACCAAAAGCACTTTGCAGCGTGATTTCTTGGGTCCTACTGGTAGGACGGCATGCAAGCTATTGTTTAGCTTGGGTCAAATATGTCTGTTTGTTTCTCTCTCTGTCTCTCCCCTCCCTCTCTCTCGCTCCCCCCCCTCTCTCTCTCTCCCCCCCCCCTCTCTCTCTCTCTCTCTCTCTCTCTCTTCCTCCCCCCCCCCCCCGTCTCTCTCTGTCTCTCTCTCTCCCTCCATTGTGTGTATGTAGGAAACCGTTACTTTGCTTGCAGGGAAGAGCTAGCGGAATACGTATTTCCCGAAATTGCCCAAGTCCTCCATGAACACTTTTCTCCTCGAGGTAGGTACTTTGTACACTATGGAGTATGGAGTACTATCCGAATGTACATCTACGTGCACTTTCTGTGTACATGATTCTGCAATATACTGTGTACTGCGGACTCCGGTGTCATGTATATACGCACACAAATACACGCACACACACTCTCTCTCTCTCTCATACACACACACACACACATTTGCATGCTGCTGTACTGTCTTAAAACCCACAATGTGACATGTAATACAAGCAACCAAATCACAACGGTACATTAGAACAATTCAAGCACACAAGGATATTGAGTACATGGTTTATAAAATAATTAGTTTTAGGGTATGCTGTCACATTTTGTCTCTTTGTTCTCTGTGTTTGCACTGTCGGTTCTTTTCTGAGTCAGGATTTCGATTTTCCACACGAGCAATGCCCAATTGGCTAATCCCGCCTCTAAAGTACATTTTGACGGAGCTGAAGGTTATTGCGTCGCAAGTGGGCATCAAAACGTGACAGGACATCTCCAAGGCGAGTAGTTCCAGATTGCAGCTGCATGCCTTCGTGTGGGCTAAGGCATCGCCGAGAATATAATTATTTGTACCTATTTTCCTTTCCTGTTCGTCTGGAAAAATGCAGGACTATGAATACCACAGGGGCGTAGCAGCCGGTCCGGCCGATCCGGCTTTGGCCGGACCAGTTTCTCGCCCGACCACGTCCAGAATGCAGAATTTTGCACCCTGATTTCAAAATCTTCCCAGGGGAGAGATCCCAACCCCCCTCCGGCCGGACCACCTCCAACTGCGGTGCTGAGCGCCTGTACCATAGAAATTGCACTCTAACATGTTGTGATGTCTGACCTGTGAGGTACAGTCACACTTCAGTGGCCATGCTTCATCATGGCTACATAGTACAGTGTACAGTGTACACACGTTTGACGATTCACTATTGTCAGACCAATCGAAAAACTCCGATAGAGGAGATTATTGCTGACCAATCACATGGAAATCTGCAGGATATGATAGATTTCCTCTACGACTCCAATCTCGTCAAGGGTATTTACAACGTGACAACAAACAACTGCCATACGTTTGCCTCCGCTCTGTTCAACGAACTTGCAGCTACCCACAACGTCAATCACATCGAACTTCAACATGCCAAACCCATCGACTCGGAACATGCAATCGAATGAGTACTCGACCCCCATCCAGACAAACATTTAACACAGAGATATGTTGATTTAAATTTTTTTTAATTATAAAGTTAGTATCTCGGTATTTGCTTTGATGAGGGTTATTAAGCTATCGTGCCGCAAAACTCCGTAGAAGTTCTCCAGTTTCTCGAGATAGAAACGAAGATGTTTCTCCGTCTTCAGGTGGTTCTTCATCATCTGCATCGATCGCCAGTGATTGTCGCTGCATGGGGAAACAGATCAAAAACAATATGTATCAGATCTCCGGTATTTCAAATAAAGAGAATTGCACGACAGATCACTTACCACGAGCAAAGAAACTCAGGCTGATGACCGGCCTCCTGCTTTTTTTGATGTCTCTTGGACATCAAATGGTCCACAAACGGCTGGAGGCCGGTCATTGTTTTGGAGCACAGAGAACAGCTGAAGAGCATGATTGCTTGTTTGTTGAATGGGACTGATCAAGGTGGATCCAATCACTTTTATCCCCACCCAGTTGTTCGTTGGTGGAAGGGTGCGGCGCGCGCACAGTTCAACATTAAAACTCTGCGCGATGATCATGGAGTCTGCTACTCAGGATGTGGAGCGGGTAAATTGGGCGGTACCGTGAATACCACATGGTGAACATCTCTTTGAAACGTGTGGGACTCACATGGTAGATTGTTGAAACTCGCGCGATAAAGATGATGATCATGGTGGCCACCACTCAAAAAGGATGTAAAGCGGGTAAAGCGGTGACGTGAGTACTACATCTCTTTGAAACGTGCACGATTCATATAGTTGAAAACCGCTAAAGATGATATCATTGACCCCGCGTCGCGTTCAAACTTGCCGTCGATTCTAGTTGATTCCAAAAACTTGCGCCTGATGAGAGTACGCTGTGCGTACTCTGAGCATCGCGAGGAGTGGGACACTATCGACATTTTGCTACTCTCCGGTTGATGCGGACAGTGTGCGCGTACGACGCACACATAAGATGATTATTAGGGTTTGCTGAGTGTTGTTGTTGTTGTGGTGATCTGTGCACAAAAAAGCAATCGTACGAGGACGTCTTCAGCTGTAGCACCTGCACACATAAAAAGAGTAGAGTTGGCATGGTAATAGGATTGTCATGGTGATAGGGTTACTAGGGTTATCGTCATAGTGCTAGGGTTATCGTCATGGTAAAATTTAGGGTTATCGTCTTGGTGATAGGGTTATCAGGAATATTAGGGTTATCGTCATGGTGTTAGGGTTAGGGTCATCAGAAATATTAGGGTTAGGGTTATCATTATCAGAAATATTAGGGTTATCATCCCCAGGAATATTAGGGTTATCGTCATGGTGATAGGGTTAGGGTTACCGGGAATACTAGGGTTATCGCCATGGTGATAGCCCTAGGGTTAGGGTTATCGTCATGGTGATAGGGTTAGGGGCTTGCGGTTATTAGACACCCTTAGCAAACAACGGTAACGCTATTTTTTACGGTACTCGTACCTTGATCACCCAAATAGCGTTGAAGCTGCAGCGTATAAACGTTATGGGGGCTGATTTATCGTTGTGACCAACGGTACGTGTTTTGGCCAAATATTGCATAGTCCGTACGCATTTCACCTTGTATCGCGTATATGGTGACAAAAATGGTTGTACCGCGCGAAATTGAAGCTACTCTCGTGGCAACAGCGTACTAAAAATAGCGTGCATCTTGCTAAAGGTCTAACCCAAATCACGGTATTTTCCCCCTTACGATAATACCGTTACAACATAACGTTTTTTGCTAAGGGTGTCTATTATTATTATTACTTGCATGTACGCGTTGGAGTCAACCATGCAAGCATGATCCACAACTTCGCTTATGCTGAACATGATAAACAGGACTATGACAGGGGAAAGAAATTGAGCTAGAACGATGATATAATGATATAATTATCATATACAATGTAGTTCAATGTAATTCCTGATGATGGGCGTTGCCCGAAAATTTGATCTTATGTATATCAATTGCAGTGTAGCCTAGAGACCGTTAGAGAGAGTGTGTACAAGGTGTGTGTACAGGATGTATGGATATACAGTTGTGGCAAGTGAAATCCGACACTTGCCATAGGGGACAGCGCCTCAAATGGACATCAATGATGTAATGCACTGCACCTAATTTGTGCTATAGAGCCGTATGCATCCCAAACAGGTCGAAAGGTCACAGCTTAGATACACACAGTTCACAAACATGGTACACATAAGGAGTATTGGTATCCAATTCCCATTCATTTTTGCCAGCACCTTTTGAACCTTGACTGTGATGAGTACGAATTCTGTCATCAGACAGATAAAGTTGTATGCAACACATGTACTGTACCAAGAGTACATGAAAACCAGAGTGTGCAGCTCGGATGGGTTGCTGTCACGGCGAAATTCCGTGATTACATCATTTTAGTGATGTAGTGCGTACAAGCAGGATTCAAGCAGGTCTCTTTCTGCACAACTGCAGCTCAGTTGTACGCACTACGCCATTTCCCGCCTCAGATCTGGGCCAAATATGATGTAATCACGGAATTTCGCCATGACAGACACCCATAGCAGAAAAGGCCCCAAGCTGCACACTCTGGTTTTCATGTACTCTTGACTGTACGTATGCAGGGCTGCAGAGGCTGCAGGATGCACGGTGCAGTCCCTTATGCCAAGTGTCGGATTTCACTTGCCACAACTGTACAATGTAGCTCATGGGTATTGAAGATATGTCATTTACGAATATGTCTACAGTCCATTTCAAAACTATAGACGAGTAGGGTTTTTGAAATATTTCAAATTTGGCTGGAGCTTTTTGAGAATAGTTTTCGGAATATTGCTCAGGTCCGCTCCACAATTACTCTCATATAGTTTCTAAACGATTGGATAACAGACGCCCAATTTGGAAAAATTTATGCACAAAGTGATCACAGATTTTATGTGGTATAGATGCTGGCATAACGGTTTTTGCCTAGGTACGCGTCTATAGTTTTGAAATGGACTGTATACGTCATTGAATATTGCAGCCTGAGTGATAATAATAGTGCTATTTCCTGAGTTTGGCTGTTTCAGGATCTGTCGGAATATCACGATGCACAGATCTTCATACATAGATCTCGCCATGCGGGTCGGTCATGGGCAATGGCTCGCAGTCTCTGCAGAGCGTCTAGGTTCCCGAGCAATCCAGCATTGGCTTGGCGCACATCGTTATCATCATCAGAAATATTAGAGTTATCGCCATGGTGATAGCCCTAGGGTTAGGGTTATCGTCATGGTGATAGGGTTAGGGTACCCGGGATTATTAGGGTTAATATGCCCACATTTTTAGGGTTAAAACGCATAGATTTTATAGGGTTAACTTGCCCCGGTTTTAGGGTTAAATCGCATGACGTCATCGATGACATCATGTGTAAAACGCTCCGATTTTAGGTTAAATCGCAAACATTTACCGTAAATCGGGAAAATTAGTGTTAAAACACCCCGTTTTTAGGGTTAAATCGCTATGACGTCATCGATGACGTCAGTGAGTTGGAACACGCCTAATACTTTCTACTTGTGTTTCTCTCATGTCCACATCACGCTTTGATCTTCAGACCATCAAGGAATTTGATTTCACCTACGTACCGCCGCGCAAGTCCATTGTGGACGCCGGCGAGTCGGCCATTGAGTTTGGCGCTGTGCGACTGCCAGCTAACTACCGACCCCCGGCCAAGCCTGCTCAGGACGCCGAGACCGTTGAGACCACTGCTGCAGCAACGAACACAGCATCAAACGAGGACAGCGAGCGAGTGGCAGTACCCGCAGCAGAAGCAGAGCCGGCACAGGCCACAGCTGAGATACGAGACGAGGCGCCTTAATCCACCACTGAGCCAGGAGCCTCTTTTCAGATCAGCACTGATTGTGCCAGCAGGACCAGCAGCACCAGGAGGGTCAAAAGCCAGAGCCACTCCATGAATGACTGAGCACCCCAACAACAGTACCACACCGAAGCATGTCGCAGAGCAGTGACATTGCAGCATGATGATCAGTAGGGGTGAAACGATTAGTTCGAATATTCGAGTATTCGTTCGAAAATTTCAAACGAGCGAGTATTCGAAATTTTGCACTCGATCGTTTTTTTTAAATATTTTTTTTAGGATTGGCATTGTATTTTTTTAAAACTTTTGTTGTACCGCTGGTCCACTGGTATGCATGCGTTATTCATGGCTTTGAGTCAGTTTTTTTAAGATTTGGACGATGCGTTCACCACAGCAAGTAACGTTCTGAGATATGAAAGTACTGATGAAAATTGTTACTTTACACTCTGTACAAGACGTTGGCGACTTTTGTTCTATGTTCACAGATAATTTCTTCCGAATTGGTCGAGAACTTGCAAATCTAGCGCTTTTGAATTTTGATAAAATACTCGAAATAATCGGATACTCGATCGAATATTATGAACGAGTGATCGGTTGGTCAAAATAGATACTCGTTTCACCCCTAATGATCAGTTTTATTATTATTATTATTATTATGAATATGATGTGTCACTGATTCGATTCCACGTGTTAGTTTCAACAGTTTAGGATTGAGGTATGTTGCAGGCAAGTAGTAGGGCAATACCGAGACAGGCTGTGCTTAGTTGCACTCACACAACACGCACACCCACACACAACACGCACACCGCCGTCAATACCAGGCTCAGTTCACCATTGCCGACTCTTGCTGTTCCAATGTGACAATAATTTGGAGCTCCACTCCATTCCATAATAATAAGTGCAGTATGTGATTTGAAAATCAGCAATAGTTCCCCATTTCAAAACCCAGTCTAAAAATGGCAATAATTATGATCAAGAGTGCATAAACAAGAGTATGCAACTGTGGTTATGGGTCAGTGCGCGGCGCGCTGCCTTCATTACGTAACTTGCCTTTATCATGCTCTGAAAGCATGCATTCAAACTCTCAATTTCTCACACGAGCCCATCCGTTTTTGCTCGATTCGTTCCAGTACCTACACAATCTCTGAATTCTGGCGCGTGAACTCCAGTTCCGTACGAAAGTTCATTTCAAACTGGAGGGAAAGTGCGGTGTTTGATTTTCCGCTGTGCGCGGACTGCAGCTGAATGATGTAATGAAGGCAGCGCACTGCGTATCTGGCCCATAGAAAAGAGATCACAGTTGCATACTCTTGTTATGATCTATACTATGCTTGGCTAGGCACGTAGCTGTATGCGTATGCATGAAAAATCTACACTTTACGACAGTGAGTAGATAGTTTACTACTCTGTGCTTAACGATAGAGGAGGCCAGGTATATTATTCTGGTCACATAACGCTGTAGAACGGGCTGGATTCCGTATCAGTGAGCACAGCTTGAGCATGCATGCTACACGGGCAGGTGGAGCTTGAGTAGCGCGTCCAGCAAGGTCGTCCACTTGGCTCCACGTACAGCCGCGGGCATGCTACACAGGCTGGAGTTCTGCATCATCAATAATATTATTTTTATCAAAAAACTAAAAACAACCTGGTCCCCAGGGTCAGCATGCAGCAGATCAGCAGAAAGATTATTGAATTGGTCAAGTCAATGTCGACACTCGGCTAAAAGGATCATGGGAGGCTAAATTTGGAAAAAAGAACGTAAACTATTCCAGCACATCGTCACGATGTTTATGGCCACAGGCAGCCTTGACGTTTGCAATGTAGCCATGGCAACATCACCTTGGAAACTGTGAGTTGTTGTTACTAGTAGCATATGTGCCCATCATCAGCAAGGTGGTTTCTTGTCGGGTGCAAGGTAAGTGTCTTTGGGATGACTGACGGCCACCTTGATGAAGATGCTATCGTCGCGCACGTACGAACTGCCCTGGTTCAGGATCTCACGAGGGGCAAACTTCGGGCAGCCGGTACCTGTACGGCGTGTGGGTGGGGGGGGGGGGGGAGAGAGAGAGAGAGAGAGAGAGAGAGAGAGAGAGAGAGAGAGAGAGAGAGCACAAAGATCACGATAACCATCAATGCATCATTGACGACTGCCCACAGGCCAAAACATTCGATTTCTTTTTTTTTTTAAAGTAAGGCGAGACCAAAATAAAATCGAGATTTCCGGGCAGGGCCCATGTGAAATAGGTGCGGGCGGGCGAATTTTATTTTTTATATTTTTTCCCATGTATGTACATGACTATATATGTGTGCATGCCATGTTGAACTTTTTTTACAGCATTTTCCGGTAATTTTTATTCAATTGTTTTACAGAAAACAGGTACGCGGTTTACCCGTTCAATTTTTCTATAATTCGGCCAACGATGGCCCTGATCTGTACATCTGGGAGTCGCAGAAGCTCGGGTTTGTGTGACTCCACGTCACAGATCTAGTCACACGATCAGTACTGTACATGTATGAACTGTTCAAAATAAATGGGCTTTGGCTCGATTTTGGTGCGGGAGGGCCCGGGAATCTCTATTTTTTGGTCTCGCCTAAGCAATTCAAGTCAGACAAAGTCTGTGATTCAAGTTAGAAATGGTGAGTCAAGTTGGAAGAAGTTCTCACAATTGTATAGAATAACAAAGCCGGAATGAGAATAATTATAGCTTTGCAGCAAAGCAAGTACTTTTAAAAATAAGTACATGTCTGACCATTCACCAATCAATATTAAATAATAGAGAGGTTATTAATAAAGATGCACGTTATTTCCGACTTACGCGCAATTTCACGTCAAATTTGGCACAAAACTCCAAATTTCGACGTGAGCATCAGGTCACTCGCGTTGTTTTTCAACGCGGGAACCAAATAACAAGAGCTGAACTTTCACGGCACGTCAGAAATAGCGTGCATCTTAACCTCTCTAATACCTAGTACGATCGGTGCCAGGAAATCCCAACAAATTCTGACTTGGGGTTGGCACGGTGTTCAATGCGTGTCATGTGACCAAAACTAGGGCAGCTTGGTCACATGACCCGGCTGGGAAACCTCTCGGGGATTCGCCGGGATATTTCGTCACCGACCCCATACTTGTATATAAGAGGCCGCCTATGCGTGAGAGTCAGCCAGAGTGACGTTTCACGTCTGCAGGAACACCACGGCAAGCAAGGACCACGGCGATTCACCGACAAGAAACCGCCAGGAGACGCCGAGACCCCAGGTCGGCTGACGGCAACAAGCCTCACCATCACTATCCTCCTATAATGCAAGTTGTTGTCCTTGCTTGTGGGTCAAAGCCCAATTGAGCAAAGCTATAGACTAAAAACAATCCCAAACATCTGACGGTGGTCTCTCCCTAAAAAGAATTCACGGTTCGCGTTAAACTCAGCTGGGGGCCGAGTTTCCTGCATCCGTCACCATGACGTCACCATGACGTCACCACCCTCTGTGGACGTCACCACCCTCTGTGGACGTCACCACCTTCTGGGGACGTCACCACCCTCTGTGGATCAAGACACAGATTTTTTTACTAAGGCCACAGCTTCCAATCAGGACATGCAAAGCAGATGCAGCTCCTAAAGCAGTGCCGTCTCTCCCTACCTGTGTTCATATTGGTGGTTGGCTTCTGGAACGCGGCGCTGTTCTGTCCCGGGCGAAACGACTCCTCGAAATGAGACCTCTCCTTCTGCGGCTCACTCTCGTTTTGGCTGAGCAATGACAGCGTGACCTGGACACGTTACACACAGAGAGGGAGAATAACACAGAAAGGGGAGGCATAGAAATGTTTTTGTTTTTTCAGAGTAAATTATCGCGTCCGCTCCCAAGGGAACTCACGAAGGCCGCTAACACCCGCTAACACCTAGCAGCAGATGCAGCGCCTAACAGTGAGGAGAGGCATAGCATGGGAGATAAGGAAGGATGACACAGCGGGGAGACTACAAAAAAAAAGTAGCAATGGCAAAGGCAGCCTACTGTAAAAGCAGAAATTTTCGGAGGTGTAATATTTTCGGTATTCTCCAAAATCGGTGGTTCGGCGGAGGGAAATTTTCGGTAAACCCGCGTTCCATGTAAGTGTACTATTTTCGGTGCGTTTTATTTTCGGTAAAAATTTCGGCACCGAAGTTACCGAAAATATAACACCGCCGAAAATTTCTGCTTTTACAGTATAGTCAATTCTGGGCATAGGGACAGGAGGTGATGATATGCCTGGTCCACACTACTTACTAGGCCGATTTTTCGGCCCATACAGAATCGTACGAACAATTCTCAAGATCGGCGCGAAAAAATTGCCTGGTGTGGACGATGTTGTCGCACACGTTTCCGACAAATTTGTGTGTGCGTGTGCGGGTGTGTGCGTGTGTGTGTGTGTGTGTGTGTGTGTGTGTATAGGTAGTCCGACCCAGTCGGGCGATATCATGTCAGAGTAGGTGTCGGAGCATCGGCCGAAAAATCTGCGTAGTGTGCACACACCGCTAGACCTCCTGTTTCAAATTCAATGAGCCTGGCATAGTGAGGGCAATGCTCATATCCTGTACCTCGTCCCATTTCGCCTGCATGTACCCAATACCAGATGGGTCTCCTGGATGTAGAAACAATCTTCACTCAAACTAGTAATCTAACCCAGAACCTCATGTTTGGAAGGTCCCTGTGTTAAAATGTAAGAAAGAAATGTGTGTATGTGTCTGTGTGTATGTGTCTGTGTGTATGTGTCTGTGTGTCTATATGCATGTACACGTGTATGTTGTGTCTATGCAGGGTTTTAGCCAAAA
>NC_088648.1:29606410-29616410 GCF_964019385.1 Sycon ciliatum
GTGAGCTAGCCAACACAGGCACCGTGTTCGGCGTGTAGATACCCAGTCTACCATTACCAATCTCGTCGTAGATCAGACCTCTCAGTCACCTTAGTCCTTACCATCGACATTTTTTTGAAGTCTGTGCAGCACATGCACAGTGGCAGACTGGCACTGCACTGGCAGCAGTGCAGAGCTACATGTAGCACGGATAGGACTGGTCGCACAGATTGAAGCCTGAAAGACTAGTGAAGGAGCTGAAGTGATAATGTCTAATGAACTTGAAGGATGTCGCGTCAAAGCGACACGCGTCGACGCCTAGGCGCCTACACACTCGATATGCATGGCGATCATGCCATGATTCATACAGCGATCGGGAGCGCCTCCAGTTTTCGGGAAGACATGGCGGACTTTCCCCGTCACGGCCATGATGACGCCATGAGCACCCAAGGCTAGTGTAAATCTACATCAGATTCAGTGTCATAATCATATTCATACTATTCATACCGTGTCATGCAATGAATAAAAACTATAATTATGTGCACTCATGTCACAACCATAGCGACGAATAAAATATTCCTTTTCCAGAATGTTTTCTTGTCACAATTGTCAATGGAATTTGTAAAGAGACTGATGAAACTACAAATTAGGATTTAATTTTATAGTTTTATACCTTTGGAGTGAAAAAACGAGGATACAAGAAGAATAGTACCAAGAGTCCATAAACTGTTTATGCACTCTTGATAGTACGCATACAAGAATAGTGATAAAAGTAGCACAAACTTCGGAAAAATTGCTATGGTTAACCGGTTAACCGGTTGTGATATGAGTGCACATACACACAATGTACATGTATAGTTTTATTCATTGCACTATTTTAAATTAAAAGGCGACGCGGAGACACTAATCTTAAAAGATTAGTGTCTCTGCGTCGCCTTTTTACATGTCGTGTACTTTGGATTTCCATTCATCTTTCCAGATCAGGTACCGGTAATCATGGATTTTTCAATAATAGAATACATGACATGTATTGATGCTTTGAATAGTATGCGTATGATCAAGTGTTTGTTCACCTATATTTTTTTCCCTTTTTGGTTTTGCTTTCTTTCTCTTTTTCTCCCCTTCTCTTCTGGTATCATGTCTAACATTGGGTGCGGCCCAAGCGAAGGCTAGGCTAATGCCGATGCCAACGCGAAAGGGCTGATGATGATGTATTGATATAGTTCTTTGAGAATCTGTACCATCAAGAGTATGATACCAACCCCCCCCCCCCCCCCGGGTTATTATACTCTTGGTACCATGTGTACCACCCCCATTACTGTGACAAAAGAGTATTACTACAGTATTTTCACTGGAACCCACCTGAAGGGTGCCAGGTAGACCGAAGACCGGACCACCGGGGAGTGCCCCGTAGCTTCGGTGTCCAGATAACCGTACGGGTGCACTTTATAACCAAGCTACTGGAGCATGTAGCCAGTGTGCTGACAGTGCTCAACACCGCGGAGGCAGTGCGTAATACAGAACAACAAGGATGGCTTGTTAAAGGGGAAGTTAAGGCAAAAATTAAAATTTCACCAGTTGTAGTCTTCGGGGTGCTGAGTCGAATGGTCGTGGTCCGAGGAAGCTGAGACGCTCCCTTCCTACTTGAATCCCAATCGAACTCGCGCACTTCCACCGAAACTAGGTGACTGCGCCCTACTGGATGGGGATTTGTATGCAAAATGTCACTAAAAGCGCCATTTCGTTCTTATAAAAGCACGGATGACCGCGATTGGCCCATATATTGTAGTCTTTTGGACGCTGAGTCGACTGGTTTTGGTCCGAAAAGGCTGCGATGCAGCGTTCCTCCTTTATTCCCAATCGAACATGGTTGAACAAGCGGTCACGTGCTCCTGCGTACGCCAGTCACCTGGTCACCGTGCCTGCAGGGTACAACTTACTAGCCTGTTTGACCTTTTTTGGGTGCAGTCCTGTCACTCGAGTTGAACCTTGGTGTGAAAGTTGTCGCCTGCTGGCGTGGTGACCAGGTGATTTGGGCATCCAGGAGCACGTGACCGCTTGTTTAACCATGTTCGATTGGGAATAAAGGAGGAACGCTGCATCGCAGCCTTTTCGGACCAAAACCAGTCGACTCAGCGTCCAAAAGACTACAACATATGGGCCAATCGCGGTCATCCGTGCTTTTATAAGAACGAAATGGCGCTTTTAGTGACATTTTGAATACAAATCCCCATCTAGTAGGGCGCAGTCACCCAGTTTCGGTGGAAGTGCGCGAGTTCGATTGGGATTCAAGTAGGAAGGGAGCGTCTCAGCTTTCTCGGACCAAGACCATTCGACTCAGCACCCCGAACACTACAACTGGTGAAATTTTATTTTTTGCCTTAACTTCCCCTTTAAGGTAAAAATCAAAATTTCACCAGTTGTAGTCTTCGGGGTGCTGAGTCGAATGGTCGTGGTCCGAGGAAGCTGAGATGCTCCCTTCCTACTTTAATCCCAATCGAACTCGCGCACTTCCACAGAAACTGGGTGACTGCGCCCTACGAGATGGGGATTTGTATGCAAAATGTCACCAAAAGCGCCATTTCGTTCTTATAAAAGCACGGATGACCGCGATTGGCCCATATGTTGTAGTCTTTTGGACGCTGAGTCGACTGGTTTTGGTCCGAAAAGGCTGCGATGCAGCGTTCCTCCTTTATTCCCAATCGAACATGGTTGAACACAAGCGGTCACGTGCTCCTGCGTACACCAGTCACCGTGCCTGCAGGGTACAACTTACTAGCCTGTTTGACCTTTTTTGGGTGCGCTACTGTCACTCGAGTTGAACCTTGGTGTGAAAGTTGTCGCCTGCTGGCGTGGTGACCAGGTGATTTGGGCACCCAGAAGCATGTGCACCACAGCCTCACACCAATTGCGTAATCAGTGCATCACTGCCTCACGCCAAGCTAAAAAGTTATAAGTGTACCACTGCCTCACATCCCAGGAGTTGAAATCAAGCGCACGGGCCATCCGTTGCCATCAAGGACACAAAGAGTACAAAAAATTAGAAATGCTCAGAGACATTTCAGGAAGAGGCCAACAACACACAGGCAGACAAAATAGCAACACTCAGGAACAACGAAAAAAGATAATAAAAAATATCAGCTACAATTGAGAATAAAATTATACTAAGATTGTTGGAAAGTACTTGACAGCTTTCAACTCTCTCCAAGCACTGGAATTTGGACTAGTTTGTACGTGATTTTCACGAGCGAAACCAAAGAGACGCCAGGGGATTTTTTACAAGCTAAACCTAAGAGATTCCCGAGGATTTTCAGAAGATAAACCAAAGAGGTGTCGGAGGATTTTCACAAGCTAAACCAAAGAGATGTCAGAGGACGTCCAGCATTACAAGGGGTGAGTACTGTACCATCAATGAGGACGAGTCTCACGGGTAGAAAGTTCACAGGCACAATCCACACTGGCCAGTGGGAGTGACAAGGATGCTCGTTGCAGTGCAATGGCCGGCCACGCAGACACGCACACAGGCATACCAGCAGCGTCGTCCTTCCACCGAGTTGGGTAGGTGCGTCCACCGAGGGTTTGAGTAGCTCTCTGAAGGATGGAGTTAGAGTCTTGATGTAGCCGATGAGCTGCAGAGTCCACACAAGACCACGCACGCACACACACACACACAAACACACACACGCACACACACACACGCACACACACACGCACACACACACACAAACACACACACACACACACAAACACACACACACACACACACACACACATATACGAGCTGTCAGGCAAGAAGTAACACAAACAAACATCAGACCGGTCGCGAGCTCCACTTGCCAGTCAAGACGGAGTACATGTACTCCCTCTGGCTACTTTCTTGGGCTTCTGAACAGTACAGGTGAATATGCATGAAGACAGCAAAGAGGATACGTCTCCTACCATTCCCTTGCGTGCTTACTGTACACTTTCTATGTAACGCAACTGCACACTAACAGTACAAACTGTGTAAAAAATAGCCGATAGGGTACCCGTGCTACCCGGCCATAAACTTCACATATTTGCTCACCTCGCAGCCAGGTCAACGTACGCACCCGACAATACCACAGATCCGCTCTCTACAACCTGCAAGGACAAGTCAAATACATCAATACACAAACAATTAGCAGACGAGAAAATCCAATCAATGAGTATGGAGAAAATGAAGCAAAAGGAAATTCCTAAAACTCGGCATTGCGCGCACATCGATCGATCGATCGATCGATCGATCGATCGAGAGAGAGAGAGAGAGAGAGAGAGACACTAGCGCTATCTTTTAAAGTGCTATTCGGTCTATGCTCTGACCGCCAAATATGCTGTTTGCGCCACTAGCGCTATTTTTGTCAATGCTCTGCCCGCCAAAAGTACCGGTTATTAGGACTTGCTTACTACCTTGTTAATCACTATTGTATTCGACCTGAAGAGTAATGGAATGAAAGGCCTAGTCGAAAAAATTTATATGGCTTCTGTGCTTCGTGTGCTGAGAGAGAGAGAGAGAGAGAGAGAGAGAGAGAGAGAGAGAGAGAGAGAGAGAGAGAGAGAGAGAGAGAGAGAGAGAGAGAGAGAGAGAGTGGAGGGAGGGAGGGAGAGAGAGAGAGAGAGAGAGAGAGAGAGAGAGAGAGAGAGAGAGAGAGAGAGAGAGAGAGAGATGGAGAGCGGCGGACTTACTGAGCATCGGAAGTAGACACGGCTGCCCTCCTTCCACATTTCTGTCTTGAGCGTTTGACCGGGCAGGACAGGCTTGACAAACCTCACCTGTGCGCACAATCAGAATACACACACACAGTTAACATAATTTCTATTTCATTGTACAGCGGAGAGAAATGGACCCATGCTTCACAGTGAGCAGTGCAGTGTGCCATGTATACATGTAGGCACAGACATGCAAGCATGCACACACACACACACACACACACACACACACACACACACACACACACACACACACACACATACACACACACACACACACACACACACACACACACACACACATACACACACACACACACACACACACATACACACACACATACACACACACACACTGTACTTGCTCACTGCCAAAACTGGTCACGTGGGTCTCCCCGGGAGAGGGGAGAGAGACTCCAAAGGAATCTTGGAAAGATGACTCAATTGGCCATTGAACCACCCAACGGCCGACACCCCCTGAAATCCCCAAACTAGGGTGGACTTGAAATGATCCCACTTATGGGCTCACCACACCTCAGTAAGTGGGTGAGGACAAGGTGCAGAAAAAGGATTGACGGCATCAGGGTATCCGTCCCGGGATCCAACTGCAGTTACCCCTGCCCCCAGTGAAGGTAATACTTGGTACTAGTGTGGGTGGCTAAATCAGAGTGGATCTGATAAAAGCTTCACTAGCACCATTGATTACACAAGAGTTTATCTAGCCAGAAGTAGTCCATGGTTAACAGGTATGTATACTTCAAATAGAAAGTATATGAACCCTGAAACCAACAAAGGTGGTAGGTACAACAATACACCTTCAAGCAGCCGAGCCCGTTGGCAACAGGCCCAACACTATCTGGCATAAGTGTACCCACCAACCGAACTAGCTGGCAACACACACACACACACACACACACACACACACACACACACACACACACACGTGATGCTCTCGACTGACCTTGAGTGCCTTGAACTTTGTGACGTCATCGTCGCAGTATTGGCGCAGTACATGCCGTGCAGCGTATCCCATTGAGCAGAGGCCGTGCAGGATAGGTGTGGAGAAACCTGTGCCACAGCCATAACAAAATACACCAGTATAAACATAACATAAATACAGAGGCACGTAGGGATATGTGCATTGACAGATAACCAGACGGATGGGCAGACGGACGGGCAGACAAACAAACAGACAGGCAGACAGACGGACGAGCAGACAGACAGACGGACTTGTACTTGATAACTGCCAGAAACCTGAAATCCTTGGACTCTTTTCAGACAGACACATGTGCTGACACCCCCCCCCCCCCCCCTGCACACACGCACCCACTCACCCACCCAGGCATATACTCAGAAAGGCAGGAACAGAGGCGAGAGAGTACTAACTTAGTATGCGACATTGGCAATCTGATCAGTCAGATTCCTAATAATCTTGACACAGGTGACCCAGTGAGATGCATCTAACAAAGATTACAAAAAAAGGTTGTAGGAGATGCATGCACTTGAAGCAGCATGGATTTCCTTGCAGCAAGAAATAAAGCCATGAGATGTTTCACTGCTCAGCAAGTGATGCAGAGCAGCTCCACACACACCATCCTTTACTTCCTGTACAGGCAGAAAATTTAGTCGGTCAATAATTTCGTCAAACTCCAAAGAGTTCGTCTGGTTGAAAATTTAGTCCATGGACCATAAGAGTGTATTGAAAAGCTGGACAAAATCGACATTTTAGTCCGGCATTTAATTTAGTCCAAAAGTTCTTTAGACGAAAAGACGAAATTAAATTCCAGACGAATATTTCTGCGTGCACAGTAACTGTATGTCTCTCGGCCCGACTCTCTCCCATTATACAATACGATACTGTACCCTCCCAGAGCACATGCACTGTGAGAGCTAGCTTACCGCCCATGGCTGCAAAGTCTGGGTCGATGTGCAGTGGATTCAGGTCCCCGCTGAGGCGGTAGAGGGCAGCCTGCGATTCACTGGTCTTTTCTGTAACAACTGCGTCTGGACTACGCTTAGGGGGGTCGGCGGTCGGCTGCTCACAGACACACACAAAGCAGAGAACAGAAACTAAGTTAATTTAATTAATTTATTAAGACAAGAAAAAAATTCACCTGACAAGAAGGCCTAAAAGGCAGTGAAAGCATACTCGTGAAAACCTTCAACATGTTGCTGAAGATCCTGAATTGTGTCCTTTTTCGAAGTATTACAGAAAGAAGCAGCAACTTTACCACTCTGGGGAACACGTTTCACTACAATGAAAGCGACGGCGTCCACATTCACAGCTGCTGGTGCTTGACAATTGATTCAACTAAATCCTTCTCAATACGAACTTAGAAGTTGCGACTTCGGCGGTAATAGTCATGAAGTGTCAAGTTCGGCAAGAAGCGTGTGCTCCTCGTTGGAGCAACCAACTTCATAAATCCTTCTCCTTAAAACAATTAAGGTAAAGACTGTTCCCACCAGCCATACCGTACCTTCTGGTGTGCTGAGCTGCGAGGTCCTCCAAAGCCACCGGCACCAACGATGAATGTGACAAACTGAGCAGTTGCCACGAGCTGGTCGTCCTCACCGAAACACTCCACTGCAGAAGAACACACAGCGCATATGAGTACATGCATGATACACACACACACACACACACACACACACACACCCAGACTGTACAGATCTACTCATTTTCTGTAGGGAATAATTAACTGGTGGGTCATTTGGTCTCTCTCTCTCTCTCTCTCTCTCTCTCTCACTCTCTCTCTCTCTCTCCCCCCCTCTCCCTCAGGGGCGTAGGAAGCAGTTTAATATTGGTGCGGCGAAATTGTGAGAGGGGGTTCGGGGGTCCTCCCCTGGGGATTTTTTTTGAAAATTGGGCCTAAAAGGCCATATTTTAATGCTACAGAATAATATGAGAAATAAGAATATGCATGCTGATGATACACCGCATTGTCGATGTAAAACATGGTACCTGTACAAGAGTCGACAAGCCATCAACAAGGTTGAAATGTAAAAAATAAAATAAAATAAAAATTCGAAAATTATTGGTCCGGCGACCACCGGGCCTGCCGGACCGGTTCCTACGCCCATGTCCCTTACAGGCAAAGCACCATCGTTTGTCTCTATTCATGGTGATCAGAAGCCGGAAGGATGGAAAGTCTTGCGGAATAAATGGCTCTATCCTTCGAAGTTCGTATCATGCGCCCAACATGTGTTACCCACCGATTAGCCACCACCATACAACATTTCCGCAACACCTTCTCGTGAGCAAAGCGTGCTGCCAGTCACAGCCGGAATTATACTGAACTTGGCGTGAACTTCTTTCTTACCGTCCTGAACGATAACTGCACCCTTGCCCTTGTCGATGAGATCACGAATGCGACTCTGACAACGCAGCTTGCCTGAATCAAGACACGTGTACATACACGTGCACACAAACACGTGCACACACACACATGCATACAAACACGTGCACACACACACGCACGCACACAAACGTGTGCACACACACACACAGATACACACAGACACATGCAGACACAGACACACAATAGGCAACATTGCACATTTACGTTATCCTGGATAAACGAGTATCTCTGCTCACTGAAATGCAGATCACTCAAGGCACATACCGTAATTACACCTGTACAGCCGATGACAGAGAAACCATGACAAATCCCTCGGGTTGGTGCTGCGCTCAATGCGAAACACACACAAAAAGAGCGCTCAGTCGCCTGCCCTTGCCAAGAAACCTCAGTGATTTTCTTGTTGGCACACACATAGACACAGACACGCACACACATAGACACAGACACGCACGCGTGCACATCCACACCCACACGATTGGAACAGCGTGAGAGGTCGTACCTGAAGTCGGCATGGGACGATGCATCTCAATATGTTGCTCTCCATGAAGCAGCTACCACACAAACAAACACACACAAACACACACACACACACCATACACACGCGCGCGCACACACACACACACACAAGCACTCTTGCACACACACACACAGACACACACACACACACACACACAGACACACACACACACACACACACAGACACACAGACACACACACAGACACACACACACACACACACACAAGCACACACACAAGCACACACACACACACACAAGCACTCTCGCACACATACACACACACACATGAACGCATGCGCAATGCAGTGAGAAGAATACAACATTAGAGGATGCACTCACCATACTCACCCACACTCATATACGAGCAACAAATTTAATAACTGTTTCACAAAGATACTTCATGTCACACAAATCTTAAGTTAACTACCGTATTTCCCCGTAAGTAAGTTCTCCCCAATGACTTAGTACCCCCTATAAAAAATACACTTTCCACTGCCGAGGTTATCACCCCGAAAGACAGTTCCCCCCGAAAGATAGTAAGTTCGTACCCGTCCTACATGTACAGACACCGTACAGTACATACATCATATGCACGGACACTAGAGTTGCGCAGGCTTCCCACTGCGTGTCATTTACCCCCGATAAAAAAGTACTCCCCGAAAGATAGTACCACCCCCGAAAGTTAGTACTCATGTGGCTGCTAAGTTCGAAAGTTAGTACGTACTAACTTACGGGGAAATACGGTACTATAAAATCCTCTTGATCAACCAGTCAAACACCGGGTCACACTACCATACCTGGCAACCATCCCTATTTGGCCGGGACAATCCTGATATCGAGGGTGGTAACAGGCACCCAAAAGTACATTAGTTGCACGCCTCACAGCTACAGTTCTATACATGTTCATACATGTATATATTTTATTTATTTATTTTATTTATTTTATTTATTTTATTTTATTCCAAGCAATACATGGCTGGGGTAGCCAATGACCACTTTGCGTGGCGATTGCAGGGTTTTCATAGCCAACCACGTGTTGCGTGATGATTGCGAGAGCATGAAACTTGAAGTAGAAGCAGCAGCAAGCAAGCCTTGATTGTCCGTGTTGTTCTCTTCTATACATGTTCATATCTAGGTATGTCATTGTAGCTATCTCAAGTGTGCAATGGTTGGCAGGGTTTTTATTTTTTTTAAATTTTTTTACTAGAGCCACGTAAACCCGTCATGTGTGACCCATGAATAAGGGGAGTGGTATGCAGTACTGAGTTAGCAACAGAATGCAACAACGGCACAGTACCGGCAACTCCCAGGCTAGGCAAGCCCAGCTATTTCCGGCGGGTGGGGTCCCTACCTTGGAGAAGTCAAACTTGAATCCGGGAATGCCTTCCGTGATCATGCCGGTCAAGCTGGCCTAGA